>NW_027098842.1:0-198471 GCF_037042795.1 Molothrus aeneus
TGTGGGCAGCCTTCAGACTTAGAGAAAACAGTACTTTACCACTCTCCTGCCTTTTCCATGGTTATTCTATTGGAAAAGAACGAGTTTTGGACAACTACCTTTCATTCTTGCCAAACTCTTTGCAGACCCCCGTGCAAGCTTTAGAACAAGATTTTGGATGTTTTCTTTCCTGGCAGAGTTTCTCCTTGCAAGATATGGTGGAAAAGCTTTTTGCTGAGTGTAGAGCGGCAAGACACGCAGAAGACGCAGATACGCAGCTCTCCGAAGCTAAGTGCCGGTCCCGGGCTTCTTTCGGCACAAACCGCTCTCAGGAGCTCCCTGCGCTCGCCACAATGCTCTGTGTGCGAAGAAGCCGCTTCTTCGCCTCCGGGAGAATCGGCGAGCGGCAGCTTCCCAAAGGCGAAGATGCAAGCTGCAGCACACAGGCACAGTGTGGGCAGCCTTCAGACTTAGAGAAAACAGTACTTTACCACTCTCCTGCCTTTTCCATGGTTATTCTATTGGAAAAGAACGAGTTTTGGACAACTACCTTTCATTCTTGCCAAACTCTTTGCAGACCTGCGTGCAAGCTTTAGAACAAGATTTTGGATGTTTTCTTTCCTGGCAGAGTTTCTCCTTGCAAGATATGGTGGAAAAGCTTTTTGCTGAGTGTAGAGCGGCAAGACACGCAGAAGACGCAGATACGCAGCTCTCCGAAGCTAAGTGCCGGTCCCGGGCTTCTTTCGGCACAAACCGCTCTCAGGAGCTCCCCGCGCTCGCCACAATGCTCTGTGTGCGAAGAAGCCGCTTCTTCGCCTCCGGGAGAATCGGCGAGCGGCAGCTTCCCAAAGGCGAAGATGCAAGCTGCAGCACACAGGCACAGTGTGGGCAGCCTTCAGACTTAGAGAAAACAGTACTTTACCACTCTCCTGCCTTTTCCATGGTTATTCTATTGGAAAAGAACGAGTTTTGGACAACTACCTTTCATTCTTGCCAAACTCTTTGCAGACCCCCGTGCAAGCTTTAGAACAAGATTTTGGATGTTTTCTTTCCTGGCAGAGTTTCTCCTTGCAAGATATGGTGGAAAAGCTTTTTGCTGAGTGTAGAGCGGCAAGACACGCAGAAGACGCAGATACGCAGCTCTCCGAAGCTAAGTGCCGGTCCCGGGCTTCTTTCGGCACAAACCGCTCTCAGGAGCTCCCCGCGCTCGCCACAATGCTCTGTGTGCGAAGAAGCCGCTTCTTCGCCTCCGGGAGAATCGGCGAGCGGCAGCTTCCCAAAGGCGAAGATGCAAGCTGCAGCACACAGGCACAGTGTGGGCAGCCTTCAGACTTCGAGAAAACAGCCCTTTACCACTCTCCTGCCTTTTCCATGGTTATTCTATTGGAAAAGAACGAGTTTTGGACAACTACCTTTCATTCTTGCCAAACTCTTTGCAGACCCCCGTGCAAGCTTTAGAACAAGATTTTGGATGTTTTCTTTCCTGGCAGAGTTTCTCCTTGCAAGATATGGTGGAAAAGCTTTTTGCTGAGTGTAGAGCGGCAAGACACGCAGAAGACGCAGATACGCAGCTCTCCGAAGCTAAGTGCCGGTCCCGGGCTCCTTTCGGCACAAACCGCTCTCAGGAGCTCCCTGCGCTCGCCACAATGCTCTGTGTGCGAAGAAGCCGCTTCTTCGCCTCCGGGAGAATCGGCGAGCGGCAGCTTGCCAAAGGCGAAGATGCAAGCTGCAGCACACAGGCACAGTGTGGGCAGCCTTCAGACTTAGAGAAAACAGCCCTTTACCACTCTCCTGCCTTTTCCATGGTTATTCTATTGGAAAAGAAGGAGTTTTGGACAACTACCTTTCATTCTTGCCAAACTCTTTGCAGACCCCCGTGCAAGCTTTAGAACAAGATTTTGGATGTTTTCTTTCCTGGCAGAGTTTCTCCTTGCAAGATATGGTGGAAAAGCTTTTTGCTGAGTGTAGAGCGGCAAGACACGCAGAAGACGCAGATACGCAGCTCTCCGAAGCTAAGTGCCGGTCCCGGGCTTCTTTCGGCACAAACCGCTCTCAGGAGCTCCCTGCGCTCGCCACAATGCTCTGTGTGCGAAGAAGCCGCTTCTTCGCCTCCGGGAGAATCGGCGAGCGGCAGCTTCCCAAAGGCGAAGATGCAAGCTGCAGCACACAGGCACAGTGTGGGCAGCCTTCAGACTTAGAGAAAACAGTACTTTACCACTCTCCTGCCTTTTCCATGGTTATTCTATTGGAAAAGAACGAGTTTTGGACAACTACCTTTCATTCTTGCCAAACTCTTTGCAGACCTGCGTGCAAGCTTTAGAACAAGATTTTGGATGTTTTCTTTCCTGGCAGAGTTTCTCCTTGCAAGATATGGTGGAAAAGCTTTTTGCTGAGTGTAGAGCGGCAAGACACGCAGAAGACGCAGATACGCAGCTCTCCGAAGCTAAGTGCCGGTCCCGGGCTTCTTTCGGCACAAACCGCTCTCAGGAGCTCCCCGCGCTCGCCACAATGCTCTGTGTGCGAAGAAGCCGCTTCTTCGCCTCCGGGAGAATCGGCGAGCGGCAGCTTCCCAAAGGCGAAGATGCAAGCTGCAGCACACAGGCACAGTGTGGGCAGCCTTCAGACTTAGAGAAAACAGTACTTTACCACTCTCCTGCCTTTTCCATGGTTATTCTATTGGAAAAGAAGGAGTTTTGGACAACTACCTTTCATTCTTGCCAAACTCTTTGCAGACCCCCGTGCAAGCTTTAGAACAAGATTTTGGATGTTTTCTTTCCTGGCAGAGTTTCTCCTTGCAAGATATGGTGGAAAAGCTTTTTGCTGAGTGTAGAGCGGCAAGACACGCAGAAGACGCAGATACGCAGCTCTCCGAAGCTAAGTGCCGGTCCCGGGCTTCTTTCGGCACAAACCGCTCTCAGGAGCTCCCCGCGCTCGCCACAATGCTCTGTGTGCGAAGAAGCCGCTTCTTCGCCTCCGGGAGAATCGGCGAGCGGCAGCTTCCCAAAGGCGAAGATGCAAGCTGCAGCACACAGGCACAGTGTGGGCAGCCTTCAGACTTAGAGAAAACAGTACTTTACCACTCTCCTGCCTTTTCCATGGTTATTCTATTGGAAAAGAAGGAGTTTTGGACAACTACCTTTCATTCTTGCCAAACTCTTTGCAGACCCCCGTGCAAGCTTTAGAACAAGATTTTGGATGTTTTCTTTCCTGGCAGAGTTTCTCCTTGCAAGATATGGTGGAAAAGCTTTTTGCTGAGTGTAGAGCGGCAAGACACGCAGAAGACGCAGATACGCAGCTCTCCGACGCTAAGTGCCGGTCCCGGGCTTCTTTCGGCACAAACCGCTCTCAGGAGCTCCCTGCGCTCGCCACAATGCTCTGTGTGCGAAGAAGCCGCTTCTTCGCCTCCGGGAGAATCGGCGAGCGGCAGCTTGCCAAAGGCGAAGATGCAAGCTGCAGCACACAGGCACAGTGTGGGCAGCCTTCAGACTTAGAGAAAACAGTACTTTACCACTCTCCTGCCTTTTCCATGGTTATTCTATTGGAAAAGAACGAGTTTTGGACAACTACCTTTCATTCTTGCCAAACTCTTTGCAGACCCCCGTGCAAGCTTTAGAACAAGATTTTGGATGTTTTCTTTCCTGGCAGAGTTTCTCCTTGCAAGATATGGTGGAAAAGCTTTTGGCTGAGTGTAGAGCGGCAAGACACGCAGAAGACGCAGATACGCAGCTCTCCGAAGCTAAGTGCCGGTCCCGGGCTTCTTTCGGCACAAACCGCTCTCAGGAGCTCCCTGCGCTCGCCACAATGCTCTGTGTGCGAAGAAGCCGCTTCTTCGCCTGCGGGAGAATCGGCGAGCGGCAGCTTCCCAAAGGCGAAGATGCAAGCTGCAGCACACAGGCACAGTGTGGGCAGCCTTCAGACTTAGAGAAAACAGTACTTTACCACTCTCCTGCCTTTTCCATGGTTATTCTATTGGAAAAGAACGAGTTTTGGACAACTACCTTTCATTCTTGCCAAACTCTTTGCAGACCCCCGTGCAAGCTTTAGAACAAGATTTTGGATGTTTTCTTTCCTGGCAGAGTTTCTCCTTGCAAGATATGGTGGAAAAGCTTTTTGCTGAGTGTAGAGCGGCAAGACACGCAGAAGACGCAGATACGCAGCTCTCCGAAGCTAAGTGCCGGTCCCGGGCTTCTTTCGGCACAAACCGCTCTCAGGAGCTCCCCGCGCTCGCCACAATGCTCTGTGTGCGAAGAAGCCGCTTCTTCGCCTCCGGGAGAATCGGCGAGCGGCAGCTTCCCAAAGGCGAAGATGCAAGCTGCAGCACGCAGGCACAGTGTGGGCAGCCTTCAGACTTAGAGAAAACAGTACTTTACCACTCTCCTGCCTTTTCCATGGTTATTCTATTGGAAAAGAACGAGTTTTGGACAACTACCTTTCATTCTTGCCAAACTCTTTGCAGACCCCCGTGCAAGCTTTAGAACAAGATTTTGGATGTTTTCTTTCCTGGCAGAGTTTCTCCTTGCAAGATATGGTGGAAAAGCTTTTTGCTGAGTGTAGAGCGGCAAGACACGCAGAAGACGCAGATACGCAGCTCTCCGACGCTAAGTGCCGGTCCCGGGCTTCTTTCGGCACAAACCGCTCTCAGGAGCTCCCTGCGCTCGCCACAATGCTCTGTGTGCGAAGAAGCCGCTTCTTCGCCTCCGGGAGAATCGGCGAGCGGCAGCTTGCCAAAGGCGAAGATGCAAGCTGCAGCACACAGGCACAGTGTGGGCAGCCTTCAGACTTAGAGAAAACAGTACTTTACCACTCTCCTGCCTTTTCCATGGTTATTCTATTGGAAAAGAACGAGTTTTGGACAACTACCTTTCATTCTTGCCAAACTCTTTGCAGACCCCCGTGCAAGCTTTAGAACAAGATTTTGGATGTTTTCTTTCCTGGCAGAGTTTCTCCTTGCAAGATATGGTGGAAAAGCTTTTGGCTGAGTGTAGAGCGGCAAGACACGCAGAAGACGCAGATACACAGCTCTCCGAAGCTAAGTGCCGGTCCCGGGCTTCTTTCGGCACAAACCGCTCTCAGGAGCTCCCTGCGCTCGCCACAATGCTCTGTGTGCGAAGAAGCCGCTTCTTCGCCTGCGGGAGAATCGGCGAGCGGCAGCTTCCCAAAGGCGAAGATGCAAGCTGCAGCACACAGGCACAGTGTGGGCAGCCTTCAGACTTAGAGAAAACAGTACTTTACCACTCTCCTGCCTTTTCCATGGTTATTCTATTGGAAAAGAACGAGTTTTGGACAACTACCTTTCATTCTTGCCAAACTCTTTGCAGACCCCCGTGCAAGCTTTAGAACAAGATTTTGGATGTTTTCTTTCCTGGCAGAGTTTCTCCTTGCAAGATATGGTGGAAAAGCTTTTGGCTGAGTGTAGAGCGGCAAGACACGCAGAAGACGCAGATACGCAGCTCTCCGAAGCTAAGTGCCGGTCCCGGGCTTCTTTCGGCACAAACCGCTCTCAGGAGCTCCCCGCGCTCGCCGCAATGCTCTGTGTGCGAAGAAGCCGCTTCTTCGCCTGCGGGAGAATCGGCGAGCGGCAGCTTCCCAAAGGCGAAGATGCAAGCTGCAGCACACAGGCACAGTGTGGGCAGCCTTCAGACTTAGAGAAAACAGTACTTTACCACTCTCCTGCCTTTTCCATGGTTATTCTATTGGAAAAGAACGAGTTTTGGACAACTACCTTTCATTCTTGCCAAACTCTTTGCAGACCCCCGTGCAAGCTTTAGAACAAGATTTTGGATGTTTTCTTTCCTGGCAGAGTTTCTCCTTGCAAGATATGCTGGAAAAGCTTTTTGCTGAGTGTAGAGCGGCAAGACACGCAGAAGACGCAGATACACAGCTCTCCGAAGCTAAGTGCCGGTCCCGGGCTTCTTTCGGCACAAACCGCTCTCAGGAGCTCCCTGCGCTCGCCACAATGCTCTGTGTGCGAAGAAGCCGCTTCTTCGCCTCCGGGAGAATCGGCGAGCGGCAGCTTGCCAAAGGCGAAGATGCAAGCTGCAGCACACAGGCACAGTGTGGGCAGCCTTCAGACTTAGAGAAAACAGTACTTTACCACTCTCCTGCCTTTTCCATGGTTATTCTATTGGAAAAGAACGAGTTTTGGACAACTACCTTTCATTCTTGCCAAACTCTTTGCAGACCCCCGTGCAAGCTTTAGAACAAGATTTTGGATGTTTTCTTTCCTGGCAGAGTTTCTCCTTGCAAGATATGCTGGAAAAGCTTTTTGCTGAGTGTAGAGCGGCAAGACACGCAGAAGACGCAGATACGCAGCTCTCCGAAGCTAAGTGCCGGTCCCGGGCTTCTTTCGGCACAAACCGCTCTCAGGAGCTCCCTGCGCTCGCCACAATGCTCTGTGTGCGAAGAAGCCGCTTCTTCGCCTCCGGGAGAATCGGCGAGCGGCAGCTTCCAAAGGCGAAGATGCAAGCTGCAGCACACAGGCACAGTGTGGGCAGCCTTCAGACTTAGAGAAAACAGTACTTTACCACTCTCCTGCCTTTTCCATGGTTATTCTATTGGAAAAGAACGAGTTTTGGACAACTACCTTTCATTCTTGCCAAACTCTTTGCAGACCTGCGTGCAAGCTTTAGAACAAGATTTTGGATGTTTTCTTTCCTGGCAGAGTTTCTCCTTGCAAGATATGGTGGAAAAGCTTTTTGCTGAGTGTAGAGCGGCAAGACACGCAGAAGACGCAGATACGCAGCTCTCCGAAGCTAAGTGCCGGTCCCGGGCTTCTTTCGGCACAAACCGCTCTCAGGAGCTCCCCGCGCTCGCAACAATGCTCTGTGTGCGAAGAAGCCGCTTCTTCGCCTCCGGGAGAATCGGCGAGCGGCAGCTTCCCAAAGGCGAAGATGCAAGCTGCAGCACACAGGCACAGTGTGGGCAGCCTTCAGACTTAGAGAAAACAGTACTTTACCACTCTCCTGCCTTTTCCATGGTTATTCTATTGGAAAAGAAGGAGTTTTGGACAACTACCTTTCATTCTTGCCAAACTCTTTGCAGACCCCCGTGCAAGCTTTAGAACAAGATTTTGGATGTTTTCTTTCCTGGCAGAGTTTCTCCTTGCAAGATATGGTGGAAAAGCTTTTTGCTGAGTGTAGAGCGGCAAGACACGCAGAAGACGCAGATACGCAGCTCTCCGAAGCTAAGTGCCGGTCCCGGGCTTCTTTCGGCACAAACCGCTCTCAGGAGCTCCCCGCGCTCGCCACAATGCTCTGTGTGCGAAGAAGCCGCTTCTTCGCCTCCGGGAGAATCGGCGAGCGGCAGCTTCCCAAAGGCGAAGATGCAAGCTGCAGCACACAGGCACAGTGTGGGCAGCCTTCAGACTTAGAGAAAACAGTACTTTACCACTCTCCTGCCTTTTCCATGGTTATTCTATTGGAAAAGAAGGAGTTTTGGACAACTACCTTTCATTCTTGCCAAACTCTTTGCAGACCCCCGTGCAAGCTTTAGAACAAGATTTTGGATGTTTTCTTTCCTGGCAGAGTTTCTCCTTGCAAGATATGGTGGAAAAGCTTTTTGCTGAGTGTAGAGCGGCAAGACACGCAGAAGACGCAGATACGCAGCTCTCCGAAGCTAAGTGCCGGTCCCGGGCTTCTTTCGGCACAAACCGCTCTCAGGAGCTCCCTGCGCTCGCCACAATGCTCTGTGTGCGAAGAAGCCGCTTCTTCGCCTCCGGGAGAATCGGCGAGCGGCAGCTTGCCAAAGGCGAAGATGCAAGCTGCAGCACACAGGCACAGTGTGGGCAGCCTTCAGACTTAGAGAAAACAGTACTTTACCACTCTCCTGCCTTTTCCATGGTTATTCTATTGGAAAAGAACGAGTTTTGGACAACTACCTTTCATTCTTGCCAAACTCTTTGCAGACCCCCGTGCAAGCTTTAGAACAAGATTTTGGATGTTTTCTTTCCTGGCAGAGTTTCTCCTTGCAAGATATGCTGGAAAAGCTTTTGGCTGAGTGTAGAGCGGCAAGACACGCAGAAGACGCAGATACGCAGCTCTCCGAAGCTAAGTGCCGGTCCCGGGCTTCTTTCGGCACAAACCGCTCTCAGGAGCTCCCTGCGCTCGCCACAATGCTCTGTGTGCGAAGAAGCCGCTTCTTCGCCTGCGGGAGAATCGGCGAGCGGCAGCTTCCCAAAGGCGAAGATGCAAGCTGCAGCACACAGGCACAGTGTGGGCAGCCTTCAGACTTAGAGAAAACAGTACTTTACACTCTCCTGCCTTTTCCATGGTTATTCTATTGGAAAAGAACGAGTTTTGGACAACTACCTTTCATTCTTGCCAAACTCTTTGCAGACCCCCGTGCAAGCTTTAGAACAAGATTTTGGATGTTTTCTTTCCTGGCAGAGTTTCTCCTTGCAAGATATGGTGGAAAAGCTTTTTGCTGAGTGTAGAGCGGCAAGACACGCAGAAGACGCAGATACGCAGCTCTCCGAAGCTAAGTGCCGGTCCCGGGCTTCTTTCGGCACAAACCGCTCTCAGGAGCTCCCGCGCTCGCCACAATGCTCTGTGTGCGAAGAAGCCGCTTCTTCGCCTCGGGAGAATCGGCGAGCGGCAGCTTCCCAAAGGCGAAGATGCAAGCTGCAGCACGCAGGCACAGTGTGGGCAGCCTTCAGACTTAGAGAAAACAGTACTTTACCACTCTCCTGCCTTTTCCATGGTTATTCTATTGGAAAAGAACGAGTTTTGGACAACTACCTTTCATTCTTGCCAAACTCTTTGCAGACCCCCGTGCAAGCTTTAGAACAAGATTTTGGATGTTTTCTTTCCTGGCAGAGTTTCTCCTTGCAAGATATGGTGGAAAAGCTTTTTGCTGAGTGTAGAGCGGCAAGACACGCAGAAGACGCAGATACGCAGCTCTCCGACGCTAAGTGCCGGTCCCGGGCTTCTTTCGGCACAAACCGCTCTCAGGAGCTCCCTGCGCTCGCCACAATGCTCTGTGTGCGAAGAAGCCGCTTCTTCGCCTCCGGGAGAATCGGCGAGCGGCAGCTTGCCAAAGGCGAAGATGCAAGCTGCAGCACACAGGCACAGTGTGGGCAGCCTTCAGACTTAGAGAAAACAGTACTTTACCACTCTCCTGCCTTTTCCATGGTTATTCTATTGGAAAAGAACGAGTTTTGGACAACTACCTTTCATTCTTGCCAAACTCTTTGCAGACCCCCGTGCAAGCTTTAGAACAAGATTTTGGATGTTTTCTTTCCTGGCAGAGTTTCTCCTTGCAAGATATGGTGGAAAAGCTTTTGGCTGAGTGTAGAGCGGCAAGACACGCAGAAGACGCAGATACGCAGCTCTCCGAAGCTAAGTGCCGGTCCCGGGCTTCTTTCGGCACAAACCGCTCTCAGGAGCTCCCTGCGCTCGCCACAATGCTCTGTGTGCGAAGAAGCCGCTTCTTCGCCTCCGGGAGAATCGGCGAGCGGCAGCTTCCCAAAGGCGAAGATGCAAGCTGCAGCACACAGGCACAGTGTGGGCAGCCTTCAGACTTAGAGAAAACAGTACTTTACCACTCTCCTGCCTTTTCCATGGTTATTCTATTGGAAAAGAACGAGTTTTGGACAACTACCTTTCATTCTTGCCAAACTCTTTGCAGACCCCCGTGCAAGCTTTAGAACAAGATTTTGGATGTTTTCTTTCCTGGCAGAGTTTCTCCTTGCAAGATATGGTGGAAAAGCTTTTGGCTGAGTGTAGAGCGGCAAGACACGCAGAAGACGCAGATACGCAGCTCTCCGAAGCTAAGTGCCGGTCCCGGGCTTCTTTCGGCACAAACCGCTCTCAGGAGCTCCCCGCGCTCGCCGCAATGCTCTGTGTGCGAAGAAGCCGCTTCTTCGCCTGCGGGAGAATCGGCGAGCGGCAGCTTCCCAAAGGCGAAGATGCAAGCTGCAGCACACAGGCACAGTGTGGGCAGCCTTCAGACTTAGAGAAAACAGTACTTTACCACTCTCCTGCCTTTTCCATGGTTATTCTATTGGAAAAGAACGAGTTTTGGACAACTACCTTTCATTCTTGCCAAACTCTTTGCAGACCCCCGTGCAAGCTTTAGAACAAGATTTTGGATGTTTTCTTTCCTGGCAGAGTTTCTCCTTGCAAGATATGCTGGAAAAGCTTTTTGCTGAGTGTAGAGCGGCAAGACACGCAGAAGACGCAGATACACAGCTCTCCGAAGCTAAGTGCCGGTCCCGGGCTTCTTTCGGCACAAACCGCTCTCAGGAGCTCCCTGCGCTCGCCACAATGCTCTGTGTGCGAAGAAGCCGCTTCTTCGCCTCCGGGAGAATCGGCGAGCGGCAGCTTGCCAAAGGCGAAGATGCAAGCTGCAGCACACAGGCACAGTGTGGGCAGCCTTCAGACTTAGAGAAAACAGTACTTTACCACTCTCCTGCCTTTTCCATGGTTATTCTATTGGAAAAGAACGAGTTTTGGACAACTACCTTTCATTCTTGCCAAACTCTTTGCAGACCCCCGTGCAAGCTTTAGAACAAGATTTTGGATGTTTTCTTTCCTGGCAGAGTTTCTCCTTGCAAGATATGGTGGAAAAGCTTTTGGCTGAGTGTAGAGCGGCAAGACACGCAGAAGACGCAGATACGCAGCTCTCCGAAGCTAAGTGCCGGTCCCGGGCTTCTTTCGGCACAAACCGCTCTCAGGAGCTCCCTGCGCTCGCCACAATGCTCTGTGTGCGAAGAAGCCGCTTCTTCGCCTGCGGGAGAATCGGCGAGCGGCAGCTTCCCAAAGGCAAAGATGCAAGCTGCAGCACACAGGCACAGTGTGGGCAGCCTTCAGACTTAGAGAAAACAGTACTTTACCACTCTCCTGCCTTTTCCATGGTTATTCTATTGGAAAAGAACGAGTTTTGGACAACTACCTTTCATTCTTGCCAAACTCTTTGCAGACCCCCGTGCAAGCTTTAGAACAAGATTTTGGATGTTTTCTTTCCTGGCAGAGTTTCTCCTTGCAAGATATGCTGGAAAAGCTTTTTGCTGAGTGTAGAGCGGCAAGACACGCAGAAGACGCAGATACGCAGCTCTCCGAAGCTAAGTGCCGGTCCCGGGCTTCTTTCGGCACAAACCGCTCTCAGGAGCTCCCCGCGCTCGCCACAATGCTCTGTGTGCGAAGTAGCCGCTTCTTCGCCTCCGGGAGAATCGGCGAGCGGCAGCTTCCCAAAGGCGAAGATGCAAGCTGCAGCACACAGGCACAGTGTGGGCAGCCTTCAGACTTAGAGAAAACAGTACTTTACCACTCTCCTGCCTTTTCCATGGTTATTCTATTGGAAAAGAACGAGTTTTGGACAACTACCTTTCATTCTTGCCAAACTCTTTGCAGACCCCCGTGCAAGCTTTAGAACAAGATTTTGGATGTTTTCTTTCCTGGCAGAGTTTCTCCTTGCAAGATATGGTGGAAAAGCTTTTTGCTGAGTGTAGAGCGGCAAGACACGCAGAAGACGCAGATACACAGCTCTCCGAAGCTAAGTGCCGGTCCCGGGCTTCTTTCGGCACAAACCGCTCTCAGGAGCTCCCTGCGCTCGCCACAATGCTCTGTGTGCGAAGAAGCCGCTTCTTCGCCTCCGGGAGAATCGGCGAGCGGCAGCTTCCCAAAGGCAAAGATGCAAGCTGCAGCACACAGGCACAGTGTGGGCAGCCTTCAGACTTAGAGAAAACAGCCCTTTACCACTCTCCTGCCTTTTCCATGGTTATTCTATTGGAAAAGAAGGAGTTTTGGACAACTACCTTTCATTCTTGCCAAACTCTTTGCAGACCCCCGTGCAAGCTTTAGAACAAGATTTTGGATGTTTTCTTTCCTGGCAGAGTTTCTCCTTGCAAGATATGGTGGAAAAGCTTTTTGCTGAGTGTAGAGCGGCAAGACACGCAGAAGACGCAGATACGCAGCTCTCCGAAGCTAAGTGCCGGTCCCGGGCTTCTTTCGGCACAAACCGCTCTCAGGAGCTCCCTGCGCTCGCCACAATGCTCTGTGTGCGAAGAAGCCGCTTCTTCGCCTCCGGGAGAATCGGCGAGCGGCAGCTTCCCAAAGGCGAAGATGCAAGCTGCAGCACACAGGCACAGTGTGGGCAGCCTTCAGACTTCGAGAAAACAGTACTTTACCACTCTCCTGCCTTTTCCATGGTTATTCTATTGGAAAAGAACGAGTTTTGGACAACTACCTTTCATTCTTGCCAAACTCTTTGCAGACCTGCCGTGCAAGCTTTAGAACAAAATTTTGGATGTTTTCTTTCCTGGCAGAGTTTCTCCTTGCAAGATATGGTGGAAAAGCTTTTTGCTGAGTGTAGAGCGGCAAGACACGCAGAAGACGCAGATACGCAGCTCTCCGAAGCTAAGTGCCGGTCCCGGGCTTCTTTCGGCACAAACCGCTCTCAGGAGCTCCCCGCGCTCGCCACAATGCTCTGTGTGCGAAGAAGCCGCTTCTTCGCCTCCGGGAGAATCGGCGAGCGGCAGCTTGCCAAAGGCGAAGATGCAAGCTGCAGCACACAGGCACAGTGTGGGCAGCCTTCAGACTTCGAGAAAACAGTACTTTACCACTCTCCTGCCTTTTCCATGGTTATTCTATTGGAAAAGAAGGAGTTTTGGACAACTACCTTTCATTCTTGCCAAACTCTTTGCAGACCCCCGTGCAAGCTTTAGAACAAGATTTTGGATGTTTTCTTTCCTGGCAGAGTTTCTCCTTGCAAGATATGGTGGAAAAGCTTTTTGCTGAGTGTAGAGCGGCAAGACACGCAGAAGACGCAGATACGCAGCTCTCCGAAGCTAAGTGCCGGTCCCGGGCTTCTTTCGGCACAAACCGCTCTCAGGAGCTCCCCGCGCTCGCCACAATGCTCTGTGTGCGAAGAAGCCGCTTCTTCGCCTCCGGGAGAATCGGCGAGCGGCAGCTTCCCAAAGGCGAAGATGCAAGCTGCAGCACACAGGCACAGTGTGGGCAGCCTTCAGACTTAGAGAAAACAGTACTTTACCACTCTCCTGCCTTTTCCATGGTTATTCTATTGGAAAAGAACGAGTTTTGGACAACTACCTTTCATTCTTGCCAAACTCTTTGCAGACCCCCGTGCAAGCTTTAGAACAAGATTTTGGATGTTTTCTTTCCTGGCAGAGTTTCTCCTTGCAAGATATGGTGGAAAAGCTTTTGGCTGAGTGTAGAGCGGCAAGACACGCAGAAGACGCAGATACGCAGCTCTCCGAAGCTAAGTGCCGGTCCCGGGCTTCTTTCGGCACAAACCGCTCTCAGGAGCTCCCTGCGCTCGCCACAATGCTCTGTGTGCGAAGAAGCCGCTTCTTCGCCTCCGGGAGAATCGGCGAGCGGCAGCTTCCCAAAGGCGAAGATGCAAGCTGCAGCACACAGGCACAGTGTGGGCAGCCTTCAGACTTAGAGAAAACAGTACTTTACCACTCTCCTGCCTTTTCCATGGTTATTCTATTGGAAAAGAACGAGTTTTGGACAACTACCTTTCATTCTTGCCAAACTCTTTGCAGACCCCCGTGCAAGCTTTAGAACAAGATTTTGGATGTTTTCTTTCCTGGCAGAGTTTCTCCTTGCAAGATATGCTGGAAAAGCTTTTTGCTGAGTGTAGAGCGGCAAGACACGCAGAAGACGCAGATACGCAGCTCTCCGAAGCTAAGTGCCGGTCCCGGGCTCCTTTCGGCACAAACCGCTCTCAGGAGCTCCCCGCGCTCGCCACAATGCTCTGTGTGCGAAGAAGCCGCTTCTTCGCCTCCGGGAGAATCGGCGAGCGGCAGCTTGCCAAAGGCGAAGATGCAAGCTGCAGCACACAGGCACAGTGTGGGCAGCCTTCAGACTTAGAGAAAACAGTACTTTACCACTCTCCTGCCTTTTCCATGGTTATTCTATTGGAAAAGAACGAGTTTTGGACAACTACCTTTCATTCTTGCCAAACTCTTTGCAGACCCCCGTGCAAGCTTTAGAACAAGATTTTGGATGTTTTCTTTCCTGGCAGAGTTTCTCCTTGCAAGATATGGTGGAAAAGCTTTTGGCTGAGTGTAGAGCGGCAAGACACGCAGAAGACGCAGATACGCAGCTCTCCGAAGCTAAGTGCCGGTCCCGGGCTTCTTTCGGCACAAACCGCTCTCAGGAGCTCCCTGCGCTCGCCACAATGCTCTGTGTGCGAAGAAGCCGCTTCTTCGCCTCCGGGAGAATCGGCGAGCGGCAGCTTGCCAAAGGCGAAGATGCAAGCTGCAGCACACAGGCACAGTGTGGGCAGCCTTCAGACTTAGAGAAAACAGTACTTTACCACTCTCCTGCCTTTTCCATGGTTATTCTATTGGAAAAGAACGAGTTTTGGACAACTACCTTTCATTCTTGCCAAACTCTTTGCAGACCCCCGTGCAAGCTTTAGAAGAAGATTTTGGATGTTTTCTTTCCTGGCAGAGTTTCTCCTTGCAAGATATGGTGGAAAAGCTTTTTGCTGAGTGTAGAGCGGCAAGACACGCAGAAGACGCAGATACGCAGCTCTCCGAAGCTAAGTGCCGGTCCCGGGCTTCTTTCGGCACAAACCGCTCTCAGGAGCTCCCCGCGCTCGCCACAATGCTCTGTGTGCGAAGAAGCCGCTTCTTCGCCTCCGGGAGAATCGGCGAGCGGCAGCTTCCCAAAGGCGAAGATGCAAGCTGCAGCACGCAGGCACAGTGTGGGCAGCCTTCAGACTTAGAGAAAACAGTACTTTACCACTCTCCTGCCTTTTCCATGGTTATTCTATTGGAAAAGAACGAGTTTTGGACAACTACCTTTCATTCTTGCCAAACTCTTTGCAGACCCCCGTGCAAGCTTTAGAACAAGATTTTGGATGTTTTCTTTCCTGGCAGAGTTTCTCCTTGCAAGATATGGTGGAAAAGCTTTTTGCTGAGTGTAGAGCGGCAAGACACGCAGAAGACGCAGATACGCAGCTCTCCGAAGCTAAGTGCCGGTCCCGGGCTTCTTTCGGCACAAACCGCTCTCAGGAGCTCCCTGCGCTCGCCACAATGCTCTGTGTGCGAAGAAGCCGCTTCTTCGCCTCCGGGAGAATCGGCGAGCGGCAGCTTCCCAAAGGCGAAGATGCAAGCTGCAGCACACAGGCACAGTGTGGGCAGCCTTCAGACTTAGAGAAAACAGTACTTTACCACTCTCCTGCCTTTTCCATGGTTATTCTATTGGAAAAGAACGAGTTTTGGACAACTACCTTTCATTCTTGCCAAACTCTTTGCAGACCCCCGTGCAAGCTTTAGAACAAGATTTTGGATGTTTTCTTTCCTGGCAGAGTTTCTCCTTGCAAGATATGGTGGAAAAGCTTTTTGCTGAGTGTAGAGCGGCAAGACACGCAGAAGACGCAGATACGCAGCTCTCCGAAGCTAAGTGCCGGTCCCGGGCTTCTTTCGGCACAAACCGCTCTCAGGAGCTCCCCGCGCTCGCCACAATGCTCTGTGTGCGAAGAAGCCGCTTCTTCGCCTCCGGGAGAATCGGCGAGCGGCAGCTTGCCAAAGGCGAAGATGCAAGCTGCAGCACACAGGCACAGTGTGGGCAGCCTTCAGACTTAGAGAAAACAGTACTTTACCACTCTCCTGCCTTTTCCATGGTTATTCTATTGGAAAAGAACGAGTTTTGGACAACTACCTTTCATTCTTGCCAAACTCTTTGCAGACCCCCGTGCAAGCTTTAGAACAAGATTGTGGATGTTTTCTTTCCTGGCAGAGTTTCTCCTTGCAAGATATGGTGGAAAAGCTTTTGGCTGAGTGTAGAGCGGCAAGACACGCAGAAGACGCAGATACGCAGCTCTCCGAAGCTAAGTGCCGGTCCCGGGCTTCTTTCGGCACAAACCGCTCTCAGGAGCTCCCTGCGCTCGCCACAATGCTCTGTGTGCGAAGAAGCCGCTTCTTCGCCTGCGGGAGAATCGGCGAGCGGCAGCTTCCCAAAGGCGAAGATGCAAGCTGCAGCACACAGGCACAGTGTGGGCAGCCTTCAGACTTAGAGAAAACAGTACTTTACCACTCTCCTGCCTTTTCCATGGTTATTCTATTGGAAAAGAACGAGTTTTGGACAACTACCTTTCATTCTTGCCAAACTCTTTGCAGACCCCCGTGCAAGCTTTAGAACAAGATTTTGGATGTTTTCTTTCCTGGCAGAGTTTCTCCTTGCAAGATATGCTGGAAAAGCTTTTTGCTGAGTGTAGAGCGGCAAGACACGCAGAAGACGCAGATACGCAGCTCTCCGAAGCTAAGTGCCGGTCCCGGGCTTCTTTCGGCACAAACCGCTCTCAGGAGCTCCCTGCGCTCGCCACAATGCTCTGTGTGCGAAGAAGCCGCTTCTTCGCCTGCGGGAGAATCGGCGAGCGGCAGCTTCCCAAAGGCGAAGATGCAAGCTGCAGCACACAGGCACAGTGTGGGCAGCCTTCAGACTTAGAGAAAACAGTACTTTACCACTCTCCTGCCTTATCCATGGTTATTCTATTGGAAAAGAACGAGTTTTGGACAACTACCTTTCATTCTTGCCAAACTCTTTGCAGACCCCCGTGCAAGCTTTAGAACATGATTTTGGATGTTTTCTTTCCTGGCAGAGTTTCTCCTTGCAAGATATGCTGGAAAAGCTTTTTGCTGAGTGTAGAGCGGCAAGACACGCAGAAGACGCAGATACGCAGCTCTCCGAAGCTAAGTGCCGGTCCCGGGCTTCTTTCGGCACAAACCGCTCTCAGGAGCTCCCTGCGCTCGCCACAATGCTCTGTGTGCGAAGAAGCCGCTTCTTCGCCTCCGGGAGAATCGGCGAGCGGCAGCTTCCCAAAGGCAAAGATGCAAGCTGCAGCACACAGGCACAGTGTGGGCAGCCTTCAGACTTAGAGAAAACAGTACTTTACCACTCTCCTGCCTTTTCCATGGTTATTCTATTGGAAAAGAACGAGTTTTGGACAACTACCTTTCATTCTTGCCAAACTCTTTGCAGACCCCCGTGCAAGCTTTAGAACAAGATTTTGGATGTTTTCTTTCCTGGCAGAGTTTCTCCTTGCAAGATATGCTGGAAAAGCTTTTTGCTGAGTGTAGAGCGGCAAGACACGCAGAAGACGCAGATACGCAGCTCTCCGAAGCTAAGTGCCGGTCCCGGGCTTCTTTCGGCACAAACCGCTCTCAGGAGCTCCCTGCGCTCGCCACAATGCTCTGTGTGCGAAGAAGCCGCTTCTTCGCCTCCGGGAGAATCGGCGAGCGGCAGCTTCCCAAAGGCGAAGATGCAAGCTGCAGCACACAGGCACAGTGTGGGCAGCCTTCAGACTTAGAGAAAACAGTACTTTACCACTCTCCTGCCTTTTCCATGGTTATTCTATTGGAAAAGAACGAGTTTTGGACAACTACCTTTCATTCTTGCCAAACTCTTTGCAGACCCCCGTGCAAGCTTTAGAACAAGATTTTGGATGTTTTCTTTCCTGGCAGAGTTTCTCCTTGCAAGATATGGTGGAAAAGCTTTTTGCTGAGTGTAGAGCGGCAAGACACGCAGAAGACGCAGATACGCAGCTCTCCGAAGCTAAGTGCCGGTCCCGGGCTTCTTTCGGCACAAACCGCTCTCAGGAGCTCCCCGCGCTCGCCACAATGCTCTGTGTGCGAAGAAGCCGCTTCTTCGCCTCCGGGAGAATCGGCGAGCGGCAGCTTCCCAAAGGCGAAGATGCAAGCTGCAGCACACAGGCACAGTGTGGGCAGCCTTCAGACTTAGAGAAAACAGTACTTTACCACTCTCCTGCCTTTTCCATGGTTATTCTATTGGAAAAGAACGAGTTTTGGACAACTACCTTTCATTCTTGCCAAACTCTTTGCAGACCCCCGTGCAAGCTTTAGAACAAGATTTTGGATGTTTTCTTTCCTGGCAGAGTTTCTCCTTGCAAGATATGGTGGAAAAGCTTTTTGCTGAGTGTAGAGCGGCAAGACACGCAGAAGACGCAGATACGCAGCTCTCCGAAGCTAAGTGCCGGTCCCGGGCTTCTTTCGGCACAAACCGCTCTCAGGAGCTCCCCGCGCTCGCCACAATGCTCTGTGTGCGAAGAAGCCGCTTCTTCGCCTCCGGGAGAATCGGCGAGCGGCAGCTTCCCAAAGGCGAAGATGCAAGCTGCAGCACACAGGCACAGTGTGGGCAGCCTTCAGATTTAGAGAAAACAGTACTTTACCACTCTCCTGCCTTTTCCATGGTTATTCTATTGGAAAAGAAGGAGTTTTGGACAACTACCTTTCATTCTTGCCAAACTCTTTGCAGACCCCCGTGCAAGCTTTAGAACAAGATTTTGGATGTTTTCTTTCCTGGCAGAGTTTCTCCTTGCAAGATATGCTGGAAAAGCTTTTGGCTGAGTGTAGAGCGGCAAGACACGCAGAAGACGCAGATACACAGCTCTCCGAAGCTAAGTGCCGGTCCCGGGCTTCTTTCGGCACAAACCGCTCTCAGGAGCTCCCTGCGCTCGCCACAATGCTCTGTGTGCGAAGAAGCCGCTTCTTCGCCTGCGGGAGAATCGGCGAGCGGCAGCTTCCCAAAGGCGAAGATGCAAGCTGCAGCACACAGGCACAGTGTGGGCAGCCTTCAGACTTAGAGAAAACAGTACTTTACCACTCTCCTGCCTTTTCCATGGTTATTCTATTGGAAAAGAACGAGTTTTGGACAACTACCTTTCATTCTTGCCAAACTCTTTGCAGACCCCCGTGCAAGCTTTAGAACAAGATTTTGGATGTTTTCTTTCCTGGCAGAGTTTCTCCTTGCAAGATATGGTGGAAAAGCTTTTTGCTGAGTGTAGAGCGGCAAGACACCCAGAAGACGCAGATACGCAGCTCTCCGAAGCTAAGTGCCGGTCCCGGGCTTCTTTCGGCACAAACCGCTCTCAGGAGCTCCCCGCGCTCGCCACAATGCTCTGTGTGCGAAGAAGCCGCTTCTTCGCCTCCGGGAGAATCGGCGAGCGGCAGCTTGCCAAAGGCGAAGATGCAAGCTGCAGCACACAGGCACAGTGTGGGCAGCCTTCAGACTTAGAGAAAACAGTACTTTACCACTCTCCTGCCTTTTCCATGGTTATTCTATTGGAAAAGAACGAGTTTTGGACAACTACCTTTCATTCTTGCCAAACTCTTTGCAGACCCCCGTGCAAGCTTTAGAACAAGATTTTGGATGTTTTCTTTCCTGGCAGAGTTTCTCCTTGCAAGATATGGTGGAAAAGCTTTTTGCTGAGTGTAGAGCGGCAAGACACGCAGAAGACGCAGATACGCAGCTCTCCGAAGCTAAGTGCCGGTCCCGGGCTTCTTTCGGCACAAACCGCTCTCAGGAGCTCCCCGCGCTCGCCACAATGCTCTGTGTGCGAAGAAGCCGCTTCTTCGCCTCCGGGAGAATCGGCGAGCGGCAGCTTCCCAAAGGCGAAGATGCAAGCTGCAGCACACAGGCACAGTGTGGGCAGCCTTCAGACTTAGAGAAAACAGTACTTTACCACTCTCCTGCCTTTTCCATGGTTATTCTATTGGAAAAGAACGAGTTTTGGACAACTACCTTTCATTCTTGCCAAACTCTTTGCAGACCTGCGTGCAAGCTTTAGAACAAGATTTTGGATGTTTTCTTTCCTGGCAGAGTTTCTCCTTGCAAGATATGGTGGAAAAGCTTTTTGCTGAGTGTAGAGCGGCAAGACACGCAGAAGACGCAGATACGCAGCTCTCCGAAGCTAAGTGCCGGTCCCGGGCTTCTTTCGGCACAAACCGCTCTCAGGAGCTCCCTGCGCTCGCCACAATGCTCTGTGTGCGAAGAAGCCGCTTCTTCGCCTCCGGGAGAATCGGCGAGCGGCAGCTTGCCAAAGGCGAAGATGCAAGCTGCAGCACACAGGCACAGTGTGGGCAGCCTTCAGACTTAGAGAAAACAGCCCTTTACCACTCTCCTGCCTTATCCATGGTTATTCTATTGGAAAAGAACGAGTTTTGGACAACTACCTTTCATTCTTGCCAAACTCTTTGCAGACCCCCGTGCAAGCTTTAGAACATGATTTTGGATGTTTTCTTTCCTGGCAGAGTTTCTCCTTGCAAGATATGCTGGAAAAGCTTTTTGCTGAGTGTAGAGCGGCAAGACACGCAGAAGACGCAGATACGCAGCTCTCCGAAGCTAAGTGCCGGTCCCGGGCTTCTTTCGGCACAAACCGCTCTCAGGAGCTCCCTGCGCTCGCCACAATGCTCTGTGTGCGAAGAAGCCGCTTCTTCGCCTCCGGGAGAATCGGCGAGCGGCAGCTTCCCAAAGGCAAAGATGCAAGCTGCAGCACACAGGCACAGTGTGGGCAGCCTTCAGACTTAGAGAAAACAGTACTTTACCACTCTCCTGCCTTTTCCATGGTTATTCTATTGGAAAAGAACGAGTTTTGGACAACTACCTTTCATTCTTGCCAAACTCTTTGCAGACCCCCGTGCAAGCTTTAGAACAAGATTTTGGATGTTTTCTTTCCTGGCAGAGTTTCTCCTTGCAAGATATGCTGGAAAAGCTTTTTGCTGAGTGTAGAGCGGCAAGACACGCAGAAGACGCAGATACGCAGCTCTCTGAAGCTAAGTGCCGGTCCCGGGCTTCTTTCGGCACAAACCGCTCTCAGGAGCTCCCTGCGCTCGCCACAATGCTCTGTGTGCGAAGAAGCCGCTTCTTCGCCTCCGGGAGAATCGGCGAGCGGCAGCTTCCCAAAGGCGAAGATGCAAGCTGCAGCACACAGGCACAGTGTGGGCAGCCTTCAGACTTAGAGAAAACAGTACTTTACCACTCTCCTGCCTTTTCCATGGTTATTCTATTGGAAAAGAACGAGTTTTGGACAACTACCTTTCATTCTTGCCAAACTCTTTGCAGACCCCCGTGCAAGCTTTAGAACAAGATTTTGGATGTTTTCTTTCCTGGCAGAGTTTCTCCTTGCAAGATATGCTGGAAAAGCTTTTTGCTGAGTGTAGAGCGGCAAGACACGCAGAAGACGCAGATACGCAGCTCTCTGAAGCTAAGTGCCGGTCCCGGGCTTCTTTCGGCACAAACCGCTCTCAGGAGCTCCCTGCGCTCGCCACAATGCTCTGTGTGCGAAGAAGCCGCTTCTTCGCCTCCGGGAGAATCGGCGAGCGGCAGCTTCCCAAAGGCGAAGATGCAAGCTGCAGCACACAGGCACAGTGTGGGCAGCCTTCAGACTTAGAGAAAACAGTACTTTACCACTCTCCTGCCTTTTCCATGGTTATTCTATTGGAAAAGAACGAGTTTTGGACAACTACCTTTCATTCTTGCCAAACTCTTTGCAGACCCCCGTGCAAGCTTTAGAACAAGATTTTGGATGTTTTCTTTCCTGGCAGAGTTTCTCCTTGCAAGATATGGTGGAAAAGCTTTTTGCTGAGTGTAGAGCGGCAAGACACGCAGAAGACGCAGATACGCAGCTCTCCGAAGCTAAGTGCCGGTCCCGGGCTTCTTTCGGCACAAACCGCTCTCAGGAGCTCCCCGCGCTCGCCACAATGCTCTGTGTGCGAAGAAGCCGCTTCTTCGCCTCCGGGAGAATCGGCGAGCGGCAGCTTGCCAAAGGCGAAGATGCAAGCTGCAGCACACAGGCACAGTGTGGGCAGCCTTCAGACTTAGAGAAAACAGTACTTTACCACTCTCCTGCCTTTTCCATGGTTATTCTATTGGAAAAGAACGAGTTTTGGACAACTACCTTTCATTCTTGCCAAACTCTTTGCAGACCCCCGTGCAAGCTTTAGAACAAGATTTTGGATGTTTTCTTTCCTGGCAGAGTTTCTCCTTGCAAGATATGGTGGAAAAGCTTTTTGCTGAGTGTAGAGCGGCAAGACACGCAGAAGACGCAGATACGCAGCTCTCCGAAGCTAAGTGCCGGTCCCGGGCTTCTTTCGGCACAAACCGCTCTCAGGAGCTCCCCGCGCTCGCCACAATGCTCTGTGTGCGAAGAAGCCGCTTCTTCGCCTCCGGGAGAATCGGCGAGCGGCAGCTTCCCAAAGGCGAAGATGCAAGCTGCAGCACACAGGCACAGTGTGGGCAGCCTTCAGACTTAGAGAAAACAGTACTTTACCACTCTCCTGCCTTTTCCATGGTTATTCTATTGGAAAAGAAGGAGTTTTGGACAACTACCTTTCATTCTTGCCAAACTCTTTGCAGACCCCCGTGCAAGCTTTAGAACAAGATTTTGGATGTTTTCTTTCCTGGCAGAGTTTCTCCTTGCAAGATATGCTGGAAAAGCTTTTGGCTGAGTGTAGAGCGGCAAGACACGCAGAAGACGCAGATACACAGCTCTCCGAAGCTAAGTGCCGGTCCCGGGCTTCTTTCGGCACAAACCGCTCTCAGGAGCTCCCTGCGCTCGCCACAATGCTCTGTGTGCGAAGAAGCCGCTTCTTCGCCTCCGGGAGAATCGGCGAGCGGCAGCTTCCCAAAGGCGAAGATGCAAGCTGCAGCACACAGGCACAGTGTGGGCAGCCTTCAGACTTAGAGAAAACAGTACTTTACCACTCTCCTGCCTTTTCCATGGTTATTCTATTGGAAAAGAACGAGTTTTGGACAACTACCTTTCATTCTTGCCAAACTCTTTGCAGACCCCCGTGCAAGCTTTAGAACAAGATTTTGGATGTTTTCTTTCCTGGCAGAGTTTCTCCTTGCAAGATATGGTGGAAAAGCTTTTTGCTGAGTGTAGAGCGGCAAGACACCCAGAAGACGCAGATACGCAGCTCTCCGAAGCTAAGTGCCGGTCCCGGGCTTCTTTCGGCACAAACCGCTCTCAGGAGCTCCCCGCGCTCGCCACAATGCTCTGTGTGCGAAGAAGCCGCTTCTTCGCCTCCGGGAGAATCGGCGAGCGGCAGCTTGCCAAAGGCGAAGATGCAAGCTGCAGCACACAGGCACAGTGTGGGCAGCCTTCAGACTTAGAGAAAACAGTACTTTACCACTCTCCTGCCTTTTCCATGGTTATTCTATTGGAAAAGAACGAGTTTTGGACAACTACCTTTCATTCTTGCCAAACTCTTTGCAGACCCCCGTGCAAGCTTTAGAACAAGATTTTGGATGTTTTCTTTCCTGGCAGAGTTTCTCCTTGCAAGATATGGTGGAAAAGCTTTTTGCTGAGTGTAGAGCGGCAAGACACGCAGAAGACGCAGATACGCAGCTCTCCGACGCTAAGTGCCGGTCCCGGGCTTCTTTCGGCACAAACCGCTCTCAGGAGCTCCCCGCGCTCGCCACAATGCTCTGTGTGCGAAGAAGCCGCTTCTTCGCCTCCGGGAGAATCGGCGAGCGGCAGCTTCCCAAAGGCGAAGATGCAAGCTGCAGCACACAGGCACAGTGTGGGCAGCCTTCAGACTTAGAGAAAACAGTACTTTACCACTCTCCTGCCTTTTCCATGGTTATTCTATTGGAAAAGAACGAGTTTTGGACAACTACCTTTCATTCTTGCCAAACTCTTTGCAGACCTGCGTGCAAGCTTTAGAACAAGATTTTGGATGTTTTCTTTCCTGGCAGAGTTTCTCCTTGCAAGATATGGTGGAAAAGCTTTTTGCTGAGTGTAGAGCGGCAAGACACGCAGAAGACGCAGATACGCAGCTCTCCGAAGCTAAGTGCCGGTCCCGGGCTTCTTTCGGCACAAACCGCTCTCAGGAGCTCCCTGCGCTCGCCACAATGCTCTGTGTGCGAAGAAGCCGCTTCTTCGCCTCCGGGAGAATCGGCGAGCGGCAGCTTGCCAAAGGCGAAGATGCAAGCTGCAGCACACAGGCACAGTGTGGGCAGCCTTCAGACTTAGAGAAAACAGCCCTTTACCACTCTCCTGCCTTTTCCATGGTTATTCTATTGGAAAAGAACGAGTTTTGGACAACTACCTTTCATTCTTGCCAAACTCTTTGCAGACCCCCGTGCAAGCTTTAGAACAAGATTTTGGATGTTTTCTTTCCTGGCAGAGTTTCTCCTTGCAAGATATGGTGGAAAAGCTTTTTGCTGAGTGTAGAGCGGCAAGACACGCAGAAGACGCAGATACGCAGCTCTCCGAAGCTAAGTGCCGGTCCCGGGCTTCTTTCGGCACAAACCGCTCTCAGGAGCTCCCCGCGCTCGCCACAATGCTCTGTGTGCGAAGAAGCCGCTTCTTCGCCTCCGGGAGAATCGGCGAGCGGCAGCTTCCCAAAGGCGAAGATGCAAGCTGCAGCACACAGGCACAGTGTGGGCAGCCTTCAGACTTAGAGAAAACAGTACTTTACCACTCTCCTGCCTTTTCCATGGTTATTCTATTGGAAAAGAACGAGTTTTGGACAACTACCTTTCATTCTTGCCAAACTCTTTGCAGACCCCCGTGCAAGCTTTAGAACAAGATTTTGGATGTTTTCTTTCCTGGCAGAGTTTCTCCTTGCAAGATATGCTGGAAAAGCTTTTTGCTGAGTGTAGAGCGGCAAGACACGCAGAAGACGCAGATACGCAGCTCTCCGAAGCTAAGTGCCGGTCCCGGGCTCCTTTCGGCACAAACCGCTCTCAGGAGCTCCCTGCGCTCGCCACAATGCTCTGTGTGCGAAGAAGCCGCTTCTTCGCCTCCGGGAGAATCGGCGAGCGGCAGCTTCCCAAAGGCGAAGATGCAAGCTGCAGCACACAGGCACAGTGTGGGCAGCCTTCAGACTTAGAGAAAACAGTACTTTACCACTCTCCTGCCTTTTCCATGGTTATTCTATTGGAAAAGAAGGAGTTTTGGACAACTACCTTTCATTCTTGCCAAACTCTTTGCAGACCCCCGTGCAAGCTTTAGAACAAGATTTTGGATGTTTTCTTTCCTGGCAGAGTTTCTCCTTGCAAGATATGGTGGAAAAGCTTTTTGCTGAGTGTAGAGCGGCAAGACACGCAGAAGACGCAGATACGCAGCTCTCCGAAGCTAAGTGCCGGTCCCGGGCTTCTTTCGGCACAAACCGCTCTCAGGAGCTCCCTGCGCTCGCCACAATGCTCTGTGTGCGAAGAAGCCGCTTCTTCGCCTCCGGGAGAATCGGCGAGCGGCAGCTTGCCAAAGGCGAAGATGCAAGCTGCAGCACACAGGCACAGTGTGGGCAGCCTTCAGACTTAGAGAAAACAGTACTTTACCACTCTCCTGCCTTTTCCATGGTTATTCTATTGGAAAAGAACGAGTTTTGGACAACTACCTTTCATTCTTGCCAAACTCTTTGCAGACCTGCGTGCAAGCTTTAGAACAAGATTTTGGATGTTTTCTTTCCTGGCAGAGTTTCTCCTTGCAAGATATGGTGGAAAAGCTTTTTGCTGAGTGTAGAGCGGCAAGACACGCAGAAGACGCAGATACGCAGCTCTCCGAAGCTAAGTGCCGGTCCCGGGCTTCTTTCGGCACAAACCGCTCTCAGGAGCTCCCCGCGCTCGCCACAATGCTCTGTGTGCGAAGAAGCCGCTTCTTCGCCTCCGGGAGAATCGGCGAGCGGCAGCTTCCCAAAGGCGAAGATGCAAGCTGCAGCACACAGGCACAGTGTGGGCAGCCTTCAGACTTAGAGAAAACAGTACTTTACCACTCTCCTGCCTTTTCCATGGTTATTCTATTGGAAAAGAAGGAGTTTTGGACAACTACCTTTCATTCTTGCCAAACTCTTTGCAGACCTCCGTGCAAGCTTTAGAACAAGATTTTGGATGTTTTCTTTCCTGGCAGAGTTTCTCCTTGCAAGATATGGTGGAAAAGCTTTTGGCTGAGTGTAGAGCGGCAAGACACGCAGAAGACGCAGATACGCAGCTCTCCGAAGCTAAGTGCCGGTCCCGGGCTTCTTTCGGCACAAACCGCTCTCAGGAGCTCCCCGCGCTCGCCACAATGCTCTGTGTGCGAAGAAGCCGCTTCTTCGCCTCCGGGAGAATCGGCGAGCGGCAGCTTGCCAAAGGCGAAGATGCAAGCTGCAGCACACAGGCACAGTGTGGGCAGCCTTCAGACTTAGAGAAAACAGTACTTTACCACTCTCCTGCCTTTTCCATGGTTATTCTATTGGAAAAGAACGAGTTTTGGACAACTACCTTTCATTCTTGCCAAACTCTTTGCAGACCTGCGTGCAAGCTTTAGAACAAGATTTTGGATGTTTTCTTTCCTGGCAGAGTTTCTCCTTGCAAGATATGGTGGAAAAGCTTTTTGCTGAGTGTAGAGCGGCAAGACACGCAGAAGACGCAGATACGCAGCTCTCCGAAGCTAAGTGCCGGTCCCGGGCTTCTTTCGGCACAAACCGCTCTCAGGAGCTCCCCGCGCTCGCCACAATGCTCTGTGTGCGAAGTAGCCGCTTCTTCGCCTCCGGGAGAATCGGCGAGCGGCAGCTTCCCAAAGGCGAAGATGCAAGCTGCAGCACACAGGCACAGTGTGGGCAGCCTTCAGACTTAGAGAAAACAGTACTTTACCACTCTCCTCCCTTTTCCATGGTTATTCTATTGGAAAAGAACGAGTTTTGGACAACTACCTTTCATTCTTGCCAAACTCTTTGCAGACCCCCGTGCAAGCTTTAGAACAAGATTTTGGATGTTTTCTTTCCTGGCAGAGTTTCTCCTTGCAAGATATGCTGGAAAAGCTTTTTGCTGAGTGTAGAGCGGCAAGACACGCAGAAGACGCAGATACACAGCTCTCCGAAGCTAAGTGCCGGTCCCGGGCTTCTTTCGGCACAAACCGCTCTCAGGAGCTCCCTGCGCTCGCCACAATGCTCTGTGTGCGAAGAAGCCGCTTCTTCGCCTCCGGGAGAATCGGCGAGCGGCAGCTTCCCAAAGGCGAAGATGCAAGCTGCAGCACACAGGCACAGTGTGGGCAGCCTTCAGACTTAGAGAAAACAGTACTTTACCACTCTCCTGCCTTTTCCATGGTTATTCTATTGGAAAAGAACGAGTTTTGGACAACTACCTTTCATTCTTGCCAAACTCTTTGCAGACCCCCGTGCAAGCTTTAGAACAAGATTTTGGATGTTTTCTTTCCTGGCAGAGTTTCTCCTTGCAAGATATGGTGGAAAAGCTTTTTGCTGAGTGTAGAGCGGCAAGACACGCAGAAGACGCAGATACGCAGCTCTCCGAAGCTAAGTGCCGGTCCCGGGCTTCTTTCGGCACAAACCGCTCTCAGGAGCTCCCCGCGCTCGCCACAATGCTCTGTGTGCGAAGAAGCCGCTTCTTCGCCTCCGGGAGAATCGGCGAGCGGCAGCTTGCCAAAGGCGAAGATGCAAGCTGCAGCACACAGGCACAGTGTGGGCAGCCTTCAGACTTAGAGAAAACAGTACTTTACCACTCTCCTGCCTTTTCCATGGTTATTCTATTGGAAAAGAAGGAGTTTTGGACAACTACCTTTCATTCTTGCCAAACTCTTTGCAGACCCCCGTGCAAGCTTTAGAACAAGATTTTGGATGTTTTCTTTCCTGGCAGAGTTTCTCCTTGCAAGATATGGTGGAAAAGCTTTTTGCTGAGTGTAGAGCGGCAAGACACGCAGAAGACGCAGATACGCAGCTCTCCGAAGCTAAGTGCCGGTCCCGGGCTTCTTTCGGCACAAACCGCTCTCAGGAGCTCCCCGCGCTCGCCACAATGCTCTGTGTGCGAAGAAGCCGCTTCTTCGCCTCCGGGAGAATCGGCGAGCGGCAGCTTCCCAAAGGCGAAGATGCAAGCTGCAGCACACAGGCACAGTGTGGGCAGCCTTCAGACTTAGAGAAAACAGTACTTTACCACTCTCCTGCCTTTTCCATGGTTATTCTATTGGAAAAGAACGAGTTTTGGACAACTACCTTTCATTCTTGCCAAACTCTTTGCAGACCCCCGTGCAAGCTTTAGAACAAGATTTTGGATGTTTTCTTTCCTGGCAGAGTTTCTCCTTGCAAGATATGCTGGAAAAGCTTTTTGCTGAGTGTAGAGCGGCAAGACACGCAGAAGACGCAGATACGCAGCTCTCCGAAGCTAAGTGCCGGTCCCGGGCTTCTTTCGGCACAAACCGCTCTCAGGAGCTCCCTGCGCTCGCCACAATGCTCTGTGTGCGAAGAAGCCGCTTCTTCGCCTCCGGGAGAATCGGCGAGCGGCAGCTTCCCAAAGGCGAAGATGCAAGCTGCAGCACACAGGCACAGTGTGGGCAGCCTTCAGACTTAGAGAAAACAGTACTTTACCACTCTCCTGCCTTTTCCATGGTTATTCTATTGGAAAAGAACGAGTTTTGGACAACTACCTTTCATTCTTGCCAAACTCTTTGCAGACCCCCGTGCAAGCTTTAGAACAAGATTTTGGATGTTTTCTTTCCTGGCAGAGTTTCTCCTTGCAAGATATGGTGGAAAAGCTTTTTGCTGAGTGTAGAGCGGCAAGACACGCAGAAGACGCAGATACGCAGCTCTCCGAAGCTAAGTGCCGGTCCCGGGCTTCTTTCGGCACAAACCGCTCTCAGGAGCTCCCTGCGCTCGCCACAATGCTCTGTGTGCGAAGAAGCCGCTTCTTCGCCTGCGGGAGAATCGGCGAGCGGCAGCTTCCCAAAGGCGAAGATGCAAGCTGCAGCACACAGGCACAGTGTGGGCAGCCTTCAGACTTAGAGAAAACAGTACTTTACCACTCTCTTGCCTTTTCCATGGTTATTCTATTGGAAAAGAACGAGTTTTGGACAACTACCTTTCATTCTTGCCAAACTCTTTGCAGACCTGCGTGCAAGCTTTAGAACAAGATTTTGGATGTTTTCTTTCCTGGCAGAGTTTCTCCTTGCAAGATATGGTGGAAAAGCTTTTTGCTGAGTGTAGAGCGGCAAGACACGCAGAAGACGCAGATACGCAGCTCTCCGAAGCTAAGTGCCGGTCCCGGGCTTCTTTCGGCACAAACCGCTCTCAGGAGCTCCCCGCGCTCGCCACAATGCTCTGTGTGCGAAGAAGCCGCTTCTTCGCCTCCGGGAGAATCGGCGAGCGGCAGCTTCCCAAAGGCGAAGATGCAAGCTGCAGCACACAGGCACAGTGTGGGCAGCCTTCAGACTTAGAGAAAACAGTACTTTACCACTCTCCTGCCTTTTCCATGGTTATTCTATTGGAAAAGAACGAGTTTTGGACAACTACCTTTCATTCTTGCCAAACTCTTTGCAGACCCCCGTGCAAGCTTTAGAACAAGATTTTGGATGTTTTCTTTCCTGGCAGAGTTTCTCCTTGCAAGATATGGTGGAAAAGCTTTTTGCTGAGTGTAGAGCGGCAAGACACGCAGAAGACGCAGATACGCAGCTCTCCGACGCTAAGTGCCGGTCCCGGGCTTCTTTCGGCACAAACCACTCTCAGGAGCTCCCTGCGCTCGCCACAATGCTCTGTGTGCGAAGAAGCCGCTTCTTCGCCTCCGGGAGAATCGGCGAGCGGCAGCTTGCCAAAGGCGAAGATGCAAGCTGCAGCACACAGGCACAGTGTGGGCAGCCTTCAGACTTAGAGAAAACAGTACTTTACCACTCTCCTGCCTTTTCCATGGTTATTCTATTGGAAAAGAACGAGTTTTGGACAACTACCTTTCATTCTTGCCAAACTCTTTGCAGACCCCCGTGCAAGCTTTAGAACAAGATTTTGGATGTTTTCTTTCCTGGCAGAGTTTCTCCTTGCAAGATATGGTGGAAAAGCTTTTGGCTGAGTGTAGAGCGGCAAGACACGCAGAAGACGCAGATACGCAGCTCTCCGAAGCTAAGTGCCGGTCCCGGGCTTCTTTCGGCACAAACCGCTCTCAGGAGCTCCCTGCGCTCGCCACAATGCTCTGTGTGCGAAGAAGCCGCTTCTTCGCCTGCGGGAGAATCGGCGAGCGGCAGCTTCCCAAAGGCGAAGATGCAAGCTGCAGCACACAGGCACAGTGTGGGCAGCCTTCAGACTTAGAGAAAACAGTACTTTACCACTCTCCTGCCTTTTCCATGGTTATTCTATTGGAAAAGAACGAGTTTTGGACAACTACCTTTCATTCTTGCCAAACTCTTTGCAGACCCCCGTGCAAGCTTTAGAACAAGATTTTGGATGTTTTCTTTCCTGGCAGAGTTTCTCCTTGCAAGATATGGTGGAAAAGCTTTTTGCTGAGTGTAGAGCGGCAAGACACGCAGAAGACGCAGATACGCAGCTCTCCGAAGCTAAGTGCCGGTCCCGGGCTCCTTTCGGCACAAACCGCTCTCAGGAGCTCCCTGCGCTCGCCACAATGCTCTGTGTGCGAAGAAGCCGCTTCTTCGCCTCCGGGAGAATCGGCGAGCGGCAGCTTCCCAAAGGCGAAGATGCAAGCTGCAGCACACAGGCACAGTGTGGGCAGCCTTCAGACTTAGAGAAAACAGTACTTTACCACTCTCCTGCCTTTTCCATGGTTATTCTATTGGAAAAGAACGAGTTTTGGACAACTACCTTTCATTCTTGCCAAACTCTTTGCAGACCCCCGTGCAAGCTTTAGAACAAGATTTTGGATGTTTTCTTTCCTGGCAGAGTTTCTCCTTGCAAGATATGCTGGAAAAGCTTTTTGCTGAGTGTAGAGCGGCAAGACACGCAGAAGACGCAGATACGCAGCTCTCCGAAGCTAAGTGCCGGTCCCGGGCTTCTTTCGGCACAAACCGCTCTCAGGAGCTCCCTGCGCTCGCCACAATGCTCTGTGTGCGAAGAAGCCGCTTCTTCGCCTCCGGGAGAATCGGCGAGCGGCAGCTTCCCAAAGGCGAAGATGCAAGCTGCAGCACACAGGCACAGTGTGGGCAGCCTTCAGACTTAGAGAAAACAGTACTTTACCACTCTCCTGCCTTATCCATGGTTATTCTATTGGAAAAGAACGAGTTTTGGACAACTACCTTTCATTCTTGCCAAACTCTTTGCAGACCCCCGTGCAAGCTTTAGAACAAGATTTTGGATGTTTTCTTTCCTGGCAGAGTTTCTCCTTGCAAGATATGGTGGAAAAGCTTTTTGCTGAGTGTAGAGCGGCAAGACACGCAGAAGACGCAGATACGCAGCTCTCCGAAGCTAAGTGCCGGTCCCGGGCTTCTTTCGGCACAAACCGCTCTCAGGAGCTCCCCGCGCTCGCCACAATGCTCTGTGTGCGAAGAAGCCGCTTCTTCGCCTCCGGGAGAATCGGCGAGCGGCAGCTTCCCAAAGGCGAAGATGCAAGCTGCAGCACACAGGCACAGTGTGGGCAGCCTTCAGACTTAGAGAAAACAGTACTTTACCACTCTCCTGCCTTTTCCATGGTTATTCTATTGGAAAAGAAGGAGTTTTGGACAACTACCTTTCATTCTTGCCAAACTCTTTGCAGACCCCCGTGCAAGCTTTAGAACAAGATTTTGGATGTTTTCTTTCCTGGCAGAGTTTCTCCTTGCAAGATATGGTGGAAAAGCTTTTTGCTGAGTGTAGAGCGGCAAGACACGCAGAAGACGCAGATACGCAGCTCTCCGAAGCTAAGTGCCGGTCCCGGGCTTCTTTCGGCACAAACCGCTCTCAGGAGCTCCCTGCGCTCGCCACAATGCTCTGTGTGCGAAGAAGCCGCTTCTTCGCCTGCGGGAGAATCGGCGAGCGGCAGCTTCCCAAAGGCAAAGATGCAAGCTGCAGCACACAGGCACAGTGTGGGCAGCCTTCAGACTTAGAGAAAACAGTACTTTACCACTCTCCTGCCTTTTCCATGGTTATTCTATTGGAAAAGAACGAGTTTTGGACAACTACCTTTCATTCTTGCCAAACTCTTTGCAGACCTGCGTGCAAGCTTTAGAACAAGATTTTGGATGTTTTCTTTCCTGGCAGAGTTTCTCCTTGCAAGATATGGTGGAAAAGCTTTTTGCTGAGTGTAGAGCGGCAAGACACGCAGAAGACGCAGATACGCAGCTCTCCGAAGCTAAGTGCCGGTCCCGGGCTTCTTTCGGCACAAACCGCTCTCAGGAGCTCCCTGCGCTCGCCACAATGCTCTGTGTGCGAAGAAGCCGCTTCTTCGCCTGCGGGAGAATCGGCGAGCGGCAGCTTCCCAAAGGCGAAGATGCAAGCTGCAGCACACAGGCACAGTGTGGGCAGCCTTCAGACTTAGAGAAAACAGTACTTTACCACTCTCCTGCCTTTTCCATGGTTATTCTATTGGAAAAGAACGAGTTTTGGACAACTACCTTTCATTCTTGCCAAACTCTTTGCAGACCCCCGTGCAAGCTTTAGAACATGATTTTGGATGTTTTCTTTCCTGGCAGAGTTTCTCCTTGCAAGATATGGTGGAAAAGCTTTTGGCTGAGTGTAGAGCGGCAAGACACGCAGAAGACGCAGATACGCAGCTCTCCGAAGCTAAGTGCCGGTCCCGGGCTTCTTTCGGCACAAACCGCTCTCAGGAGCTCCCCGCGCTCGCCACAATGCTCTGTGTGCGAAGAAGCCGCTTCTTCGCCTCCGGGAGAATCGGCGAGCGGCAGCTTGCCAAAGGCGAAGATGCAAGCTGCAGCACACAGGCACAGTGTGGGCAGCCTTCAGACTTAGAGAAAACAGTACTTTACCACTCTCCTGCCTTTTCCATGGTTATTCTATTGGAAAAGAACGAGTTTTGGACAACTACCTTTCATTCTTGCCAAACTCTTTGCAGACCCCCGTGCAAGCTTTAGAACAAGATTTTGGATGTTTTCTTTCCTGGCAGAGTTTCTCCTTGCAAGATATGCTGGAAAAGCTTTTTGCTGAGTGTAGAGCGGCAAGACACGCAGAAGACGCAGATACGCAGCTCTCCGAAGCTAAGTGCCGGTCCCGGGCTTCTTTCGGCACAAACCGCTCTCAGGAGCTCCCCGCGCTCGCCACAATGCTCTGTGTGCGAAGAAGCCGCTTCTTCGCCTCCGGGAGAATCGGCGAGCGGCAGCTTGCCAAAGGCGAAGATGCAAGCTGCAGCACACAGGCACAGTGTGGGCAGCCTTCAGACTTAGAGAAAACAGTACTTTACCACTCTCCTGCCTTTTCCATGGTTATTCTATTGGAAAAGAACGAGTTTTGGACAACTACCTTTCATTCTTGCCAAACTCTTTGCAGACCCCCGTGCAAGCTTTAGAACAAGATTTTGGATGTTTTCTTTCCTGGCAGAGTTTCTCCTTGCAAGATATGCTGGAAAAGCTTTTGGCTGAGTGTAGAGCGGCAAGACACGCAGAAGACGCAGATACACAGCTCTCCGAAGCTAAGTGCCGGTCCCGGGCTTCTTTCGGCACAAACCGCTCTCAGGAGCTCCCTGCGCTCGCCACAATGCTCTGTGTGCGAAGAAGCCGCTTCTTCGCCTCCGGGAGAATCGGCGAGCGGCAGCTTCCCAAAGGCGAAGATGCAAGCTGCAGCACACAGGCACAGTGTGGGCAGCCTTCAGACTTAGAGAAAACAGTACTTTACCACTCTCCTGCCTTTTCCATGGTTATTCTATTGGAAAAGAACGAGTTTTGGACAACTACCTTTCATTCTTGCCAAACTCTTTGCAGACCCCCGTGCAAGCTTTAGAACAAGATTTTGGATGTTTTCTTTCCTGGCAGAGTTTCTCCTTGCAAGATATGGTGGAAAAGCTTTTTGCTGAGTGTAGAGCGGCAAGACACGCAGAAGACGCAGATACGCAGCTCTCCGAAGCTAAGTGCCGGTCCCGGGCTTCTTTCGGCACAAACCGCTCTCAGGAGCTCCCCGCGCTCGCCACAATGCTCTGTGTGCGAAGAAGCCGCTTCTTCGCCTCCGGGAGAATCGGCGAGCGGCAGCTTCCCAAAGGCGAAGATGCAAGCTGCAGCACACAGGCACAGTGTGGGCAGCCTTCAGACTTAGAGAAAACAGTACTTTACCACTCTCCTGCCTTTTCCATGGTTATTCTATTGGAAAAGAACGAGTTTTGGACAACTACCTTTCATTCTTGCCAAACTCTTTGCAGACCCCCGTGCAAGCTTTAGAACAAGATTTTGGATGTTTTCTTTCCTGGCAGAGTTTCTCCTTGCAAGATATGGTGGAAAAGCTTTTTGCTGAGTGTAGAGCGGCAAGACACGCAGAAGACGCAGATACGCAGCTCTCCGACGCTAAGTGCCGGTCCCGGGCTTCTTTCGGCACAAACCGCTCTCAGGAGCTCCCCGCGCTCGCCACAATGCTCTGTGTGCGAAGAAGCCGCTTCTTCGCCTCCGGGAGAATCGGCGAGCGGCAGCTTCCCAAAGGCGAAGATGCAAGCTGCAGCACACAGGCACAGTGTGGGCAGCCTTCAGACTTCGAGAAAACAGCCCTTTACCACTCTCCTGCCTTTTCCATGGTTATTCTATTGGAAAAGAACGAGTTTTGGACAACTACCTTTCATTCTTGCCAAACTCTTTGCAGACCCCCGTGCAAGCTTTAGAACAAGATTTTGGATGTTTTCTTTCCTGGCAGAGTTTCTCCTTGCAAGATATGGTGGAAAAGCTTTTTGCTGAGTGTAGAGCGGCAAGACACGCAGAAGACGCAGATACGCAGCTCTCCGAAGCTAAGTGCCGGTCCCGGGCTCCTTTCGGCACAAACCGCTCTCAGGAGCTCCCTGCGCTCGCCACAATGCTCTGTGTGCGAAGAAGCCGCTTCTTCGCCTGCGGGAGAATCGGCGAGCGGCAGCTTCCCAAAGGCGAAGATGCAAGCTGCAGCACACAGGCACAGTGTGGGCAGCCTTCAGACTTAGAGAAAACAGCCCTTTACCACTCTCCTGCCTTTTCCATGGTTATTCTATTGGAAAAGAAGGAGTTTTGGACAACTACCTTTCATTCTTGCCAAACTCTTTGCAGACCCCCGTGCAAGCTTTAGAACAAGATTTTGGATGTTTTCTTTCCTGGCAGAGTTTCTCCTTGCAAGATATGGTGGAAAAGCTTTTTGCTGAGTGTAGAGCGGCAAGACACGCAGAAGACGCAGATACGCAGCTCTCCGAAGCTAAGTGCCGGTCCCGGGCTTCTTTCGGCACAAACCGCTCTCAGGAGCTCCCTGCGCTCGCCACAATGCTCTGTGTGCGAAGAAGCCGCTTCTTCGCCTCCGGGAGAATCGGCGAGCGGCAGCTTCCCAAAGGCGAAGATGCAAGCTGCAGCACACAGGCACAGTGTGGGCAGCCTTCAGACTTAGAGAAAACAGTACTTTACCACTCTCCTGCCTTTTCCATGGTTATTCTATTGGAAAAGAACGAGTTTTGGACAACTACCTTTCATTCTTGCCAAACTCTTTGCAGACCTGCGTGCAAGCTTTAGAACAAGATTTTGGATGTTTTCTTTCCTGGCAGAGTTTCTCCTTGCAAGATATGGTGGAAAAGCTTTTTGCTGAGTGTAGAGCGGCAAGACACGCAGAAGACGCAGATACGCAGCTCTCCGAAGCTAAGTGCCGGTCCCGGGCTTCTTTCGGCACAAACCGCTCTCAGGAGCTCCCCGCGCTCGCCACAATGCTCTGTGTGCGAAGAAGCCGCTTCTTCGCCTCCGGGAGAATCGGCGAGCGGCAGCTTCCCAAAGGCGAAGATGCAAGCTGCAGCACACAGGCACAGTGTGGGCAGCCTTCAGACTTAGAGAAAACAGTACTTTACCACTCTCCTGCCTTTTCCATGGTTATTCTATTGGAAAAGAACGAGTTTTGGACAACTACCTTTCATTCTTGCCAAACTCTTTGCAGACCCCCGTGCAAGCTTTAGAACAAGATTTTGGATGTTTTCTTTCCTGGCAGAGTTTCTCCTTGCAAGATATGGTGGAAAAGCTTTTTGCTGAGTGTAGAGCGGCAAGACACGCAGAAGACGCAGATACGCAGCTCTCCGAAGCTAAGTGCCGGTGCCGGGCTTCTTTCGGCACAAACCGCTCTCAGGAGCTCCCCGCGCTCGCCACAATGCTCTGTGTGCGAAGAAGCCGCTTCTTCGCCTCCGGGAGAATCGGCGAGCGGCAGCTTCCCAAAGGCGAAGATGCAAGCTGCAGCACACAGGCACAGTGTGGGCAGCCTTCAGACTTAGAGAAAACAGCCCTTTACCACTCTCCTGCCTTTTCCATGGTTATTCTATTGGAAAAGAACGAGTTTTGGACAACTACCTTTCATTCTTGCCAAACTCTTTGCAGACCCCCGTGCAAGCTTTAGAACAAGATTTTGGATGTTTTCTTTCCTGGCAGAGTTTCTCCTTGCAAGATATGGTGGAAAAGCTTTTTGCTGAGTGTAGAGCGGCAAGACACGCAGAAGACGCAGATACGCAGCTCTCCGAAGCTAAGTGCCGGTCCCGGGCTCCTTTCGGCACAAACCGCTCTCAGGAGCTCCCTGCGCTCGCCACAATGCTCTGTGTGCGAAGAAGCCGCTTCTTCGCCTCCGGGAGAATCGGCGAGCGGCAGCTTGCCAAAGGCGAAGATGCAAGCTGCAGCACACAGGCACAGTGTGGGCAGCCTTCAGACTTAGAGAAAACAGTACTTTACCACTCTCCTGCCTTTTCCATGGTTATTCTATTGGAAAAGAACGAGTTTTGGACAACTACCTTTCATTCTTGCCAAACTCTTTGCAGACCCCCGTGCAAGCTTTAGAACAAGATTTTGGATGTTTTCTTTCCTGGCAGAGTTTCTCCTTGCAAGATATGGTGGAAAAGCTTTTTGCTGAGTGTAGAGCGGCAAGACACGCAGAAGACGCAGATACGCAGCTCTCCGAAGCTAAGTGCCGGTCCCGGGCTTCTTTCGGCACAAACCGCTCTCAGGAGCTCCCTGCGCTCGCCACAATGCTCTGTGTGCGAAGAAGCCGCTTCTTCGCCTCCGGGAGAATCGGCGAGCGGCAGCTTCCCAAAGGCGAAGATGCAAGCTGCAGCACACAGGCACAGTGTGGGCAGCCTTCAGACTTAGAGAAAACAGTACTTTACCACTCTCCTGCCTTTTCCATGGTTATTCTATTGGAAAAGAACGAGTTTTGGACAACTACCTTTCATTCTTGCCAAACTCTTTGCAGACCTGCGTGCAAGCTTTAGAACAAGATTTTGGATGTTTTCTTTCCTGGCAGAGTTTCTCCTTGCAAGATATGGTGGAAAAGCTTTTGGCTGAGTGTAGAGCGGCAAGACACGCAGAAGACGCAGATACGCAGCTCTCCGAAGCTAAGTGCCGGTCCCGGGCTTCTTTCGGCACAAACCGCTCTCAGGAGCTCCCCGCGCTCGCCACAATGCTCTGTGTGCGAAGAAGCCGCTTCTTCGCCTCCGGGAGAATCGGCGAGCGGCAGCTTCCCAAAGGCGAAGATGCAAGCTGCAGCACACAGGCACAGTGTGGGCAGCCTTCAGACTTAGAGAAAACAGTACTTTACCACTCTCCTGCCTTTTCCATGGTTATTCTATTGGAAAAGAACGAGTTTTGGACAACTACCTTTCATTCTTGCCAAACTCTTTGCAGACCCCCGTGCAAGCTTTAGAACAAGATTTTGGATGTTTTCTTTCCTGGCAGAGTTTCTCCTTGCAAGATATGGTGGAAAAGCTTTTTGCTGAGTGTAGAGCGGCAAGACACGCAGAAGACGCAGATACGCAGCTCTCCGAAGCTAAGTGCCGGTCCCGGGCTTCTTTCGGCACAAACCGCTCTCAGGAGCTCCCCGCGCTCGCCACAATGCTCTGTGTGCGAAGAAGCCGCTTCTTCGCCTCCGGGAGAATCGGCGAGCGGCAGCTTCCCAAAGGCGAAGATGCAAGCTGCAGCACACAGGCACAGTGTGGGCAGCCTTCAGACTTAGAGAAAACAGTACTTTACCACTCTCCTGCCTTTTCCATGGTTATTCTATTGGAAAAGAAGGAGTTTTGGACAACTACCTTTCATTCTTGCCAAACTCTTTGCAGACCCCCGTGCAAGCTTTAGAACAAGATTTTGGATGTTTTCTTTCCTGGCAGAGTTTCTCCTTGCAAGATATGGTGGAAAAGCTTTTTGCTGAGTGTAGAGCGGCAAGACACGCAGAAGACGCAGATACGCAGCTCTCCGACGCTAAGTGCCGGTCCCGGGCTTCTTTCGGCACAAACCGCTCTCAGGAGCTCCCTGCGCTCGCCACAATGCTCTGTGTGCGAAGAAGCCGCTTCTTCGCCTCCGGGAGAATCGGCGAGCGGCAGCTTCCCAAAGGCGAAGATGCAAGCTGCAGCACACAGGCACAGTGTGGGCAGCCTTCAGACTTAGAGAAAACAGTACTTTACCACTCTCCTGCCTTTTCCATGGTTATTCTATTGGAAAAGAACGAGTTTTGGACAACTACCTTTCATTCTTGCCAAACTCTTTGCAGACCCCCGTGCAAGCTTTAGAACAAGATTTTGGATGTTTTCTTTCCTGGCAGAGTTTCTCCTTGCAAGATATGGTGGAAAAGCTTTTGGCTGAGTGTAGAGCGGCAAGACACGCAGAAGACGCAGATACGCAGCTCTCCGAAGCTAAGTGCCGGTCCCGGGCTTCTTTCGGCACAAACCGCTCTCAGGAGCTCCCTGCGCTCGCCACAATGCTCTGTGTGCGAAGAAGCCGCTTCTTCGCCTGCGGGAGAATCGGCGAGCGGCAGCTTGCCAAAGGCGAAGATGCAAGCTGCAGCACACAGGCACAGTGTGGGCAGCCTTCAGACTTAGAGAAAACAGTACTTTACCACTCTCCTGCCTTTTCCATGGTTATTCTATTGGAAAAGAAGGAGTTTTGGACAACTACCTTTCATTCTTGCCAAACTCTTTGCAGACCCCCGTGCAAGCTTTAGAACAAGATTTTGGATGTTTTCTTTCCTGGCAGAGTTTCTCCTTGCAAGATATGGTGGAAAAGCTTTTTGCTGAGTGTAGAGCGGCAAGACACGCAGAAGACGCAGATACGCAGCTCTCCGAAGCTAAGTGCCGGTCCCGGGCTTCTTTCGGCACAAACCGCTCTCAGGAGCTCCCCGCGCTCGCCACAATGCTCTGTGTGCGAAGAAGCCGCTTCTTCGCCTCCGGGAGAATCGGCGAGCGGCAGCTTCCCAAAGGCGAAGATGCAAGCTGCAGCACGCAGGCACAGTGTGGGCAGCCTTCAGACTTAGAGAAAACAGTACTTTACCACTCTCCTGCCTTTTCCATGGTTATTCTATTGGAAAAGAACGAGTTTTGGACAACTACCTTTCATTCTTGCCAAACTCTTTGCAGACCCCCGTGCAAGCTTTAGAACAAGATTTTGGATGTTTTCTTTCCTGGCAGAGTTTCTCCTTGCAAGATATGGTGGAAAAGCTTTTTGCTGAGTGTAGAGCGGCAAGACACGCAGAAGACGCAGATACGCAGCTCTCCGACGCTAAGTGCCGGTCCCGGGCTTCTTTCGGCACAAACCGCTCTCAGGAGCTCCCTGCGCTCGCCACAATGCTCTGTGTGCGAAGAAGCCGCTTCTTCGCCTCCGGGAGAATCGGCGAGCGGCAGCTTGCCAAAGGCGAAGATGCAAGCTGCAGCACACAGGCACAGTGTGGGCAGCCTTCAGACTTAGAGAAAACAGTACTTTACCACTCTCCTGCCTTTTCCATGGTTATTCTATTGGAAAAGAACGAGTTTTGGACAACTACCTTTCATTCTTGCCAAACTCTTTGCAGACCCCCGTGCAAGCTTTAGAACAAGATTTTGGATGTTTTCTTTCCTGGCAGAGTTTCTCCTTGCAAGATATGGTGGAAAAGCTTTTGGCTGAGTGTAGAGCGGCAAGACACGCAGAAGACGCAGATACGCAGCTCTCCGAAGCTAAGTGCCGGTCCCGGGCTTCTTTCGGCACAAACCGCTCTCAGGAGCTCCCTGCGCTCGCCACAATGCTCTGTGTGCGAAGAAGCCGCTTCTTCGCCTGCGGGAGAATCGGCGAGCGGCAGCTTCCCAAAGGCGAAGATGCAAGCTGCAGCACACAGGCACAGTGTGGGCAGCCTTCAGACTTAGAGAAAACAGTACTTTACCACTCTCCTGCCTTTTCCATGGTTATTCTATTGGAAAAGAACGAGTTTTGGACAACTACCTTTCATTCTTGCCAAACTCTTTGCAGACCCCCGTGCAAGCTTTAGAACAAGATTTTGGATGTTTTCTTTCCTGGCAGAGTTTCTCCTTGCAAGATATGGTGGAAAAGCTTTTGGCTGAGTGTAGAGCGGCAAGACACGCAGAAGACGCAGATACGCAGCTCTCCGAAGCTAAGTGCCGGTCCCGGGCTTCTTTCGGCACAAACCGCTCTCAGGAGCTCCCCGCGCTCGCCGCAATGCTCTGTGTGCGAAGAAGCCGCTTCTTCGCCTGCGGGAGAATCGGCGAGCGGCAGCTTCCCAAAGGCGAAGATGCAAGCTGCAGCACACAGGCACAGTGTGGGCAGCCTTCAGACTTAGAGAAAACAGTACTTTACCACTCTCCTGCCTTTTCCATGGTTATTCTATTGGAAAAGAACGAGTTTTGGACAACTACCTTTCATTCTTGCCAAACTCTTTGCAGACCCCCGTGCAAGCTTTAGAACAAGATTTTGGATGTTTTCTTTCCTGGCAGAGTTTCTCCTTGCAAGATATGCTGGAAAAGCTTTTTGCTGAGTGTAGAGCGGCAAGACACGCAGAAGACGCAGATACACAGCTCTCCGAAGCTAAGTGCCGGTCCCGGGCTTCTTTCGGCACAAACCGCTCTCAGGAGCTCCCTGCGCTCGCCACAATGCTCTGTGTGCGAAGAAGCCGCTTCTTCGCCTCCGGGAGAATCGGCGAGCGGCAGCTTCCCAAAGGCGAAGATGCAAGCTGCAGCACACAGGCACAGTGTGGGCAGCCTTCAGACTTAGAGAAAACAGTACTTTACCACTCTCCTGCCTTTTCCATGGTTATTCTATTGGAAAAGAACGAGTTTTGGACAACTACCTTTCATTCTTGCCAAACTCTTTGCAGACCCCCGTGCAAGCTTTAGAACAAGATTTTGGATGTTTTCTTTCCTGGCAGAGTTTCTCCTTGCAAGATATGGTGGAAAAGCTTTTTGCTGAGTGTAGAGCGGCAAGACACGCAGAAGACGCAGATACGCAGCTCTCCGAAGCTAAGTGCCGGTCCCGGGCTTCTTTCGGCACAAACCGCTCTCAGGAGCTCCCTGCGCTCGCCACAATGCTCTGTGTGCGAAGAAGCCGCTTCTTCGCCTGCGGGAGAATCGGCGAGCGGCAGCTTCCCAAAGGCAAAGATGCAAGCTGCAGCACACAGGCACAGTGTGGGCAGCCTTCAGACTTAGAGAAAACAGTACTTTACCACTCTCCTGCCTTTTCCATGGTTATTCTATTGGAAAAGAACGAGTTTTGGACAACTACCTTTCATTCTTGCCAAACTCTTTGCAGACCCCCGTGCAAGCTTTAGAACAAGATTTTGGATGTTTTCTTTCCTGGCAGAGTTTCTCCTTGCAAGATATGCTGGAAAAGCTTTTTGCTGAGTGTAGAGCGGCAAGACACGCAGAAGACGCAGATACGCAGCTCTCCGAAGCTAAGTGCCGGTCCCGGGCTTCTTTCGGCACAAACCGCTCTCAGGAGCTCCCCGCGCTCGCCACAATGCTCTGTGTGCGAAGTAGCCGCTTCTTCGCCTCCGGGAGAATCGGCGAGCGGCAGCTTCCCAAAGGCGAAGATGCAAGCTGCAGCACACAGGCACAGTGTGGGCAGCCTTCAGACTTAGAGAAAACAGTACTTTACCACTCTCCTGCCTTTTCCATGGTTATTCTATTGGAAAAGAACGAGTTTTGGACAACTACCTTTCATTCTTGCCAAACTCTTTGCAGACCCCCGTGCAAGCTTTAGAACAAGATTTTGGATGTTTTCTTTCCTGGCAGAGTTTCTCCTTGCAAGATATGCTGGAAAAGCTTTTTGCTGAGTGTAGAGCGGCAAGACACGCAGAAGACGCAGATACACAGCTCTCCGAAGCTAAGTGCCGGTCCCGGGCTTCTTTCGGCACAAACCGCTCTCAGGAGCTCCCTGCGCTCGCCACAATGCTCTGTGTGCGAAGAAGCCGCTTCTTCGCCTCCGGGAGAATCGGCGAGCGGCAGCTTCCCAAAGGCGAAGATGCAAGCTGCAGCACACAGGCACAGTGTGGGCAGCCTTCAGACTTAGAGAAAACAGCCCTTTACCACTCTCCTGCCTTTTCCATGGTTATTCTATTGGAAAAGAACGAGTTTTGGACAACTACCTTTCATTCTTGCCAAACTCTTTGCAGACCCCCGTGCAAGCTTTAGAACAAGATTTTGGATGTTTTCTTTCCTGGCAGAGTTTCTCCTTGCAAGATATGGTGGAAAAGCTTTTTGCTGAGTGTAGAGCGGCAAGACACGCAGAAGACGCAGATACGCAGCTCTCCGAAGCTAAGTGCCGGTCCCGGGCTTCTTTCGGCACAAACCGCTCTCAGGAGCTCCCTGCGCTCGCCACAATGCTCTGTGTGCGAAGAAGCCGCTTCTTCGCCTCCGGGAGAATCGGCGAGCGGCAGCTTCCCAAAGGCGAAGATGCAAGCTGCAGCACACAGGCACAGTGTGGGCAGCCTTCAGACTTCGAGAAAACAGTACTTTACCACTCTCCTGCCTTTTCCATGGTTATTCTATTGGAAAAGAACGAGTTTTGGACAACTACCTTTCATTCTTGCCAAACTCTTTGCAGACCTGCGTGCAAGCTTTAGAACAAGATTTTGGATGTTTTCTTTCCTGGCAGAGTTTCTCCTTGCAAGATATGGTGGAAAAGCTTTTTGCTGAGTGTAGAGCGGCAAGACACGCAGAAGACGCAGATACGCAGCTCTCCGAAGCTAAGTGCCGGTCCCGGGCTTCTTTCGGCACAAACCGCTCTCAGGAGCTCCCCGCGCTCGCCACAATGCTCTGTGTGCGAAGAAGCCGCTTCTTCGCCTCCGGGAGAATCGGCGAGCGGCAGCTTGCCAAAGGCGAAGATGCAAGCTGCAGCACACAGGCACAGTGTGGGCAGCCTTCAGACTTCGAGAAAACAGTACTTTACCACTCTCCTGCCTTTTCCATGGTTATTCTATTGGAAAAGAAGGAGTTTTGGACAACTACCTTTCATTCTTGCCAAACTCTTTGCAGACCCCCGTGCAAGCTTTAGAACAAGATTTTGGATGTTTTCTTTCCTGGCAGAGTTTCTCCTTGCAAGATATGGTGGAAAAGCTTTTTGCTGAGTGTAGAGCGGCAAGACACGCAGAAGACGCAGATACGCAGCTCTCCGAAGCTAAGTGCCGGTCCCGGGCTTCTTTCGGCACAAACCGCTCTCAGGAGCTCCCCGCGCTCGCCACAATGCTCTGTGTGCGAAGAAGCCGCTTCTTCGCCTCCGGGAGAATCGGCGAGCGGCAGCTTGCCAAAGGCGAAGATGCAAGCTGCAGCACACAGGCACAGTGTGGGCAGCCTTCAGACTTAGAGAAAACAGTACTTTACCACTCTCCTGCCTTTTCCATGGTTATTCTATTGGAAAAGAACGAGTTTTGGACAACTACCTTTCATTCTTGCCAAACTCTTTGCAGACCCCCGTGCAAGCTTTAGAACAAGATTTTGGATGTTTTCTTTCCTGGCAGAGTTTCTCCTTGCAAGATATGGTGGAAAAGCTTTTGGCTGAGTGTAGAGCGGCAAGACACGCAGAAGACGCAGATACGCAGCTCTCCGAAGCTAAGTGCCGGTCCCGGGCTTCTTTCGGCACAAACCGCTCTCAGGAGCTCCCTGCGCTCGCCACAATGCTCTGTGTGCGAAGAAGCCGCTTCTTCGCCTCCGGGAGAATCGGCGAGCGGCAGCTTCCCAAAGGCGAAGATGCAAGCTGCAGCACACAGGCACAGTGTGGGCAGCCTTCAGACTTAGAGAAAACAGTACTTTACCACTCTCCTGCCTTTTCCATGGTTATTCTATTGGAAAAGAACGAGTTTTGGACAACTACCTTTCATTCTTGCCAAACTCTTTGCAGACCCCCGTGCAAGCTTTAGAACAAGATTTTGGATGTTTTCTTTCCTGGCAGAGTTTCTCCTTGCAAGATATGCTGGAAAAGCTTTTTGCTGAGTGTAGAGCGGCAAGACACGCAGAAGACGCAGATACGCAGCTCTCCGAAGCTAAGTGCCGGTCCCGGGCTCCTTTCGGCACAAACCGCTCTCAGGAGCTCCCCGCGCTCGCCACAATGCTCTGTGTGCGAAGAAGCCGCTTCTTCGCCTCCGGGAGAATCGGCGAGCGGCAGCTTGCCAAAGGCGAAGATGCAAGCTGCAGCACACAGGCACAGTGTGGGCAGCCTTCAGACTTAGAGAAAACAGTACTTTACCACTCTCCTGCCTTTTCCATGGTTATTCTATTGGAAAAGAACGAGTTTTGGACAACTACCTTTCATTCTTGCCAAACTCTTTGCAGACCCCCGTGCAAGCTTTAGAACAAGATTTTGGATGTTTTCTTTCCTGGCAGAGTTTCTCCTTGCAAGATATGGTGGAAAAGCTTTTTGCTGAGTGTAGAGCGGCAAGACACGCAGAAGACGCAGATACGCAGCTCTCCGACGCTAAGTGCCGGTCCCGGGCTTCTTTCGGCACAAACCACTCTCAGGAGCTCCCTGCGCTCGCCACAATGCTCTGTGTGCGAAGAAGCCGCTTCTTCGCCTCCGGGAGAATCGGCGAGCGGCAGCTTGCCAAAGGCGAAGATGCAAGCTGCAGCACACAGGCACAGTGTGGGCAGCCTTCAGACTTAGAGAAAACAGTACTTTACCACTCTCCTGCCTTTTCCATGGTTATTCTATTGGAAAAGAACGAGTTTTGGACAACTACCTTTCATTCTTGCCCAACTCTTTGCAGACCCCCGTGCAAGCTTTAGAACAAGATTTTGGATGTTTTCTTTCCTGGCAGAGTTTCTCCTTGCAAGATATGGTGGAAAAGCTTTTGGCTGAGTGTAGAGCGGCAAGACACGCAGAAGACGCAGATACGCAGCTCTCCGAAGCTAAGTGCCGGTCCCGGGCTTCTTTCGGCACAAACCGCTCTCAGGAGCTCCCTGCGCTCGCCACAATGCTCTGTGTGCGAAGAAGCCGCTTCTTCGCCTCCCGGAGAATCGGCGAGCGGCAGCTTCCCAAAGGCGAAGATGCAAGCTGCAGCACACAGGCACAGTGTGGGCAGCCTTCAGACTTAGAGAAAACAGTACTTTACCACTCTCCTGCCTTTTCCATGGTTATTCTATTGGAAAAGAACGAGTTTTGGACAACTACCTTTCATTCTTGCCAAACTCTTTGCAGACCCCCGTGCAAGCTTTAGAACAAGATTTTGGATGTTTTCTTTCCTGGCAGAGTTTCTCCTTGCAAAATATGCTGGAAAAGCTTTTTGCTGAGTGTAGAGCGGCAAGACACGCAGAAGACGCAGATACGCAGCTCTCCGAAGCTAAGTGCCGGTCCCGGGCTCCTTTCGGCACAAACCGCTCTCAGGAGCTCCCTGCGCTCGCCACAATGCTCTGTGTGCGAAGAAGCCGCTTCTTCGCCTCCGGGAGAATCGGCGAGCGGCAGCTTCCCAAAGGCGAAGATGCAAGCTGCAGCACACAGGCACAGTGTGGGCAGCCTTCAGACTTAGAGAAAACAGTACTTTACCACTCTCCTGCCTTTTCCATGGTTATTCTATTGGAAAAGAACGAGTTTTGGACAACTACCTTTCATTCTTGCCAAACTCTTTGCAGACCCCCGTGCAAGCTTTAGAACAAGATTTTGGATGTTTTCTTTCCTGGCAGAGTTTCTCCTTGCAAGATATGGTGGAAAAGCTTTTGGCTGAGTGTAGAGCGGCAAGACACGCAGAAGACGCAGATACGCAGCTCTCCGAAGCTAAGTGCCGGTCCCGGGCTTCTTTCGGCACAAACCGCTCTCAGGAGCTCCCTGCGCTCGCCACAATGCTCTGTGTGCGAAGAAGCCGCTTCTTCGCCTCCGGGAGAATCGGCGAGCGGCAGCTTCCCAAAGGCGAAGATGCAAGCTGCAGCACACAGGCACAGTGTGGGCAGCCTTCAGACTTAGAGAAAACAGTACTTTACCACTCTCCTGCCTTATCCATGGTTATTCTATTGGAAAAGAACGAGTTTTGGACAACTACCTTTCATTCTTGCCAAACTCTTTGCAGACCCCCGTGCAAGCTTTAGAACAAGATTTTGGATGTTTTCTTTCCTGGCAGAGTTTCTCCTTGCAAGATATGGTGGAAAAGCTTTTTGCTGAGTGTAGAGCGGCAAGACACGCAGAAGACGCAGATACGCAGCTCTCCGAAGCTAAGTGCCGGTCCCGGGCTTCTTTCGGCACAAACCGCTCTCAGGAGCTCCCCGCGCTCGCCACAACGCTCTGTGTGCGAAGAAGCCGCTTCTTCGCCTCCGGGAGAATCGGCGAGCGGCAGCTTCCCAAAGGCGAAGATGCAAGCTGCAGCACGCAGGCACAGTGTGGGCAGCCTTCAGACTTAGAGAAAACAGTACTTTACCACTCTCCTGCCTTTTCCATGGTTATTCTATTGGAAAAGAAGGAGTTTTGGACAACTACCTTTCATTCTTGCCAAACTCTTTGCAGACCCCCGTGCAAGCTTTAGAACAAGATTTTGGATGTTTTCTTTCCTGGCAGAGTTTCTCCTTGCAAGATATGGTGGAAAAGCTTTTTGCTGAGTGTAGAGCGGCAAGACACGCAGAAGACGCAGATACGCAGCTCTCCGAAGCTAAGTGCCGGTCCCGGGCTTCTTTCGGCACAAACCGCTCTCAGGAGCTCCCCGCGCTCGCCACAATGCTCTGTGTGCGAAGAAGCCGCTTCTTCGCCTCCGGGAGAATCGGCGAGCGGCAGCTTCCCAAAGGCGAAGATGCAAGCTGCAGCACACAGGCACAGTGTGGGCAGCCTTCAGACTTAGAGAAAACAGTACTTTACCACTCTCCTGCCTTTTCCATGGTTATTCTATTGGAAAAGAACGAGTTTTGGACAACTACCTTTCATTCTTGCCAAACTCTTTGCAGACCCCCGTGCAAGCTTTAGAACAAGATTTTGGATGTTTTCTTTCCTGGCAGAGTTTCTCCTTGCAAGATATGGTGGAAAAGCTTTTTGCTGAGTGTAGAGCGGCAAGACACGCAGAAGACGCAGATACGCAGCTCTCCGAAGCTAAGTGCCGGTCCCGGGCTTCTTTCGGCACAAACCGCTCTCAGGAGCTCCCTGCGCTCGCCACAATGCTCTGTGTGCGAAGAAGCCGCTTCTTCGCCTGCGGGAGAATCGGCGAGCGGCAGCTTCCCAAAGGCGAAGATGCAAGCTGCAGCACACAGGCACAGTGTGGGCAGCCTTCAGACTTAGAGAAAACAGTACTTTACCACTCTCCTGCCTTTTCCATGGTTATTCTATTGGAAAAGAACGAGTTTTGGACAACTACCTTTCATTCTTGCCAAACTCTTTGCAGACCCCCGTGCAAGCTTTAGAACAAGATTTTGGATGTTTTCTTTCCTGGCAGAGTTTCTCCTTGCAAGATATGGTGGAAAAGCTTTTGGCTGAGTGTAGAGCGGCAAGACACGCAGAAGACGCAGATACGCAGCTCTCCGAAGCTAAGTGCCGGTCCCGGGCTTCTTTCGGCACAAACCGCTCTCAGGAGCTCCCCGCGCTCGCCACAATGCTCTGTGTGCGAAGAAGCCGCTTCTTCGCCTCCGGGAGAATCGGCGAGCGGCAGCTTGCCAAAGGCGAAGATGCAAGCTGCAGCACACAGGCACAGTGTGGGCAGCCTTCAGACTTAGAGAAAACAGTACTTTACCACTCTCCTGCCTTTTCCATGGTTATTCTATTGGAAAAGAAGGAGTTTTGGACAACTACCTTTCATTCTTGCCAAACTCTTTGCAGACCCCCGTGCAAGCTTTAGAACAAGATTTTGGATGTTTTCTTTCCTGGCAGAGTTTCTCCTTGCAAGATATGGTGGAAAAGCTTTTTGCTGAGTGTAGAGCGGCAAGACACGCAGAAGACGCAGATACGCAGCTCTCCGAAGCTAAGTGCCGGTCCCGGGCTTCTTTCGGCACAAACCGCTCTCAGGAGCTCCCCGCGCTCGCCACAATGCTCTGTGTGCGAAGAAGCCGCTTCTTCGCCTCCGGGAGAATCGGCGAGCGGCAGCTTCCCAAAGGCGAAGATGCAAGCTGCAGCACACAGGCACAGTGTGGGCAGCCTTCAGACTTAGAGAAAACAGTACTTTACCACTCTCCTGCCTTTTCCATGGTTATTCTATTGGAAAAGAACGAGTTTTGGACAACTACCTTTCATTCTTGCCAAACTCTTTGCAGACCCCCGTGCAAGCTTTAGAACAAGATTTTGGATGTTTTCTTTCCTGGCAGAGTTTCTCCTTGCAAGATATGGTGGAAAAGCTTTTTGCTGAGTGTAGAGCGGCAAGACACGCAGAAGACGCAGATACGCAGCTCTCCGACGCTAAGTGCCGGTCCCGGGCTTCTTTCGGCACAAACCGCTCTCAGGAGCTCCCTGCGCTCGCCACAATGCTCTGTGTGCGAAGAAGCCGCTTCTTCGCCTCCGGGAGAATCGGCGAGCGGCAGCTTGCCAAAGGCGAAGATGCAAGCTGCAGCACACAGGCACAGTGTGGGCAGCCTTCAGACTTAGAGAAAACAGTACTTTACCACTCTCCTGCCTTTTCCATGGTTATTCTATTGGAAAAGAACGAGTTTTGGACAACTACCTTTCATTCTTGCCAAACTCTTTGCAGACCCCCGTGCAAGCTTTAGAACAAGATTTTGGATGTTTTCTTTCCTGGCAGAGTTTCTCCTTGCAAGATATGGTGGAAAAGCTTTTGGCTGAGTGTAGAGCGGCAAGACACGCAGAAGACGCAGATACGCAGCTCTCCGAAGCTAAGTGCCGGTCCCGGGCTTCTTTCGGCACAAACCGCTCTCAGGAGCTCCCTGCGCTCGCCACAATGCTCTGTGTGCGAAGAAGCCGCTTCTTCGCCTGCGGGAGAATCGGCGAGCGGCAGCTTCCCAAAGGCGAAGATGCAAGCTGCAGCACACAGGCACAGTGTGGGCAGCCTTCAGACTTAGAGAAAACAGTACTTTACCACTCTCCTGCCTTTTCCATGGTTATTCTATTGGAAAAGAACGAGTTTTGGACAACTACCTTTCATTCTTGCCAAACTCTTTGCAGACCCCCGTGCAAGCTTTAGAACAAGATTTTGGATGTTTTCTTTCCTGGCAGAGTTTCTCCTTGCAAGATATGGTGGAAAAGCTTTTGGCTGAGTGTAGAGCGGCAAGACACGCAGAAGACGCAGATACGCAGCTCTCCGAAGCTAAGTGCCGGTCCCGGGCTTCTTTCGGCACAAACCGCTCTCAGGAGCTCCCCGCGCTCGCCGCAATGCTCTGTGTGCGAAGAAGCCGCTTCTTCGCCTGCGGGAGAATCGGCGAGCGGCAGCTTCCCAAAGGCGAAGATGCAAGCTGCAGCACGTCGGGTTCGGCTGTCTGTCTCTGCCCCGACACGGGTAGTGTGGTTCTTGGGTGGCACGCGTTTTAAAGGACGAGTCTGGACTCTTCAGCTTTTCGGTCTTCAGGTTGTTTATTATTTCTTATCTACAAAATTTTCTGTCTGCTCAACAGAGGTCTGATCTGCAAGCAGTCACAGGCACTCTCTGACCACCCACGGGGCGGTCATGTCTTTTTATACTAATATCTACGTACACAATATTTACCTTTATTTCCCAATGCTTTTCACCCATGTTGGCAAGTGCACCTTCACCATAAACCAATCCCCAAATGCCAACATCACCACAGGAGATGGAGGACAAGAAGAAGGAAGAAGAAGGACAAGACACGCCCTGATCCCTCCATCTTGTCTCCATAACCCCCCTGTACCCAAAAAACCTTAAAATCTATATTTCACTTTCTAAATGTGTCTATTTCACACCTTATACTCTAAAGTGATTCTCTTGTCCTCAAACTCTTGTTATTTCTGTGGATGGATCAAAATCAAGCCACCAGACACTCTTGGCAACATTCCAGGATTTTCGAGACCCCCAAGGGTTCTCCTGGCATCTCTGAACATCAGGAATGATGTGCTGAGATCCCACATCTCCCCCTTCTGTTTGCACTAAGAAGACTTCTTTGGCAACTTGACTCATGACACGTCTCACACACAAAAAGATGCATGGGACGATGAGCATGAGGACTAAGAGAATTATTAAAATATAAAATCCCATTTTTAGAAACCCTCTCCATAAGGGAGAAAGATCAAAAAATCCCGCCAAATCATCAATCCATGATCCAGTGACTTCGCCTAGTTTCTTTATACTGTCTTTTATGTTTTGAATACTTTCATGAATTGATCTCGAATGATCTGAGAGATTCATGCAGCACATTCCTTCAAACTCTTCACATCCATGTCCATGAGCAAGCAATAGATAATCGATTGCTGCTCTATTTTGCAGAGTTGCCTCTCTCACACTGCTTACGTCTTTTAACATATCACTCAAAGCGAGAGAGATTGATTGAGCATGCTTGCTCAACCAACAACCCATGTGGTCCAGTTGAGTCAAGGCCACCCCCGACGCTGTCTGAGGTGAGAAAATTGCTGCTGCAATTCTCCTTGCCTTGTCCCAAGTGTACACTTCATCATCACAGTTTACACTGTAATGTTGCAAGGACCTTTTTTCTTTGTGTTTTTGCTCTCTTAACACTTTCAAATCTGGTGACAACATTGAAATTCTCCCAATGCTGCATGGACCTCCCTTGGCATTTGCAGGAATGCCGTGCCAAATTCTGTCCCCACAAATTAAAAACAACCCACGTGGCAATTGCACTGGAACCTGGATTGATCCTTTGGCTGTCGTCACTGTGTGATTGCACCAGGCTGATGCGTTTCTATAATATTCGTGATTTGGTGTGACATCAACACTTTTGTTTGCCCTTGACACATTCGAAATTTCGAATTTCATGCATAGCTCCATTGTTGTGGACCCAAAAATTTCCAGTTCCTGCGGTTCGGTAGAAGCCACAGGTAAAAGATGTGTCCAAGCACACCATTCATTCACAGGATCTTTAATGACCTGCGAAATCTCCATTGGAGAATGTCCTGGAATTGGCCATTCGCCCACTGGCAACCCAACCATGCATGCTGTGAATGGTTTCCCTGGTTTCGAATGTGTCAGGCAGATACTTTCTAAATTTGCTGCCTGGGCTAACGCTTCCCAAACATTTTGTTTTGGCTGACTGACAGGTAGATTTGCTCTATTGCTTAAAGCAACAGATAAAAGCATGAGCATCATGAAGCTCATGACTTCACCCTTATAAAATTTCATTGTCATGCTCCCACTCAAAGCCACAAAGGAAAAAAACCCCCCAAAGTTTTTATTCTTTTCGTTTTTCTTCCGAGTCGCTGTTCACAACTTGAGTTTCTTCCTCCGTCTGCGTACTCGTTTCTCTGCCTCTGGGATCTGTGCTCTCCTGCTCTGCAGACTGCAGCGCTTGCAGCCGTGTTTGAGACCGAGTTTGCATGGCTGTTAACTGAGCTGACATTGAGGGCTGAATACTTGAATGCTTTTGAGTGGAAGGGGTTTGAACCATAGGATTTGAAACTAAAGGCATCGGTCTCGGAGAGGGGGTGGAGCCCCGGGATGTCGAACCCCGAACGTGGCCCCTCCTTTTCGCCCCAGACGTCACAGAGGATCGGACCCGCCCCCGACCTCGCTCCGCCGGCACTTCCCGCGCATGCGTGCCTTCGGGGACGCCCCCTGCCTCCCCTGTACTGACGTCACTGTCTCCGTCCCGCTCCACCTCCGAAGTCTCCTCCCTATTGTCTGTTCCTGCCCCTTTCTCCTCCTCCTCTGACGCTGTATCCACACCCCCCGCCGAAGCGCGCAGCCCCCCCCCCGCGGGTGCCCCCCTTCGCGCTGTGATTCGAGCCGATCTCCGGGTCCAGATTTCCGGGTCTGACGTCACCACCGCGCGTCTCCTGCGTCCCTCCGTGGCAGCTCGCTGGAGCTCTGCAGCTGCTCCGCTCTTGCTGCCCGTGTCTGATGCCGCCGCGCTGGTTTGAAAGTCCTCCCCGGTCATCCTTTGAGTCTTGCTCGACCCGCGCATTTTTGACACCGCGCTAAATGGAGCCGCCGCTGCTTTCGGCGTTGTGCTCGCAAAAGCCGCATCAGAACCCGTGTCTCCCATCGCCTCCACGCCCCCCCCGCCGGCCGCCGCCGCTTCCGCGCCGCCGTGCATGCCGCGAGAGAGCGCATCCCCCCTCCCCGCTTGTTCCCTTTGAACCCCCCTCCCCGACTCCGCCACTTTTTCCACCTCCTCTCCCTCTGATTCCTCGATATCGCTAGGAGAAAACTTTATTTCATCAGGGAGTAGAATGGCATCATCTGTGTCTGAGTCAGAGTCTGAAACCCTTGCACTCTCTGGAGTTTCGGGGCGCTTTCGGGTTCCCTTGGGTTTTCGGGATGGTGGGACTGAAGGCAATGACATTTTTCCCGGTCCCCTTTTCTCGGGCACCTTTCCCCCCGGGCTAATTGAGATCAGAGCCAATCTCTGCTTGGAGCCTTGCTCTGGTCCCTCCGCCCTTTTGGGACCCGCAACAAGTTGTTGCCTGGCTGACCCTCTCAACTGAGTCGAGGTCGCCTCTAACATAATTCTTGCTGAAGACAGCAATTTCAAGGCTGTCTTATCATCATTGGTGGCTAGAAAATATAGGTGTCTGTTAACTTCTTGCCAAAAGCCTACTTCAAATAACAACCGTGTTTCTGAGTACGGGTAATTACACCGCACCCACAGCAATAATTCTCTAAGCTTTTTCTTTGGGATCCCCCTTGTGTGTGTGTCTGCCACGCCCTGTAGGTCGGACAGAATTTCTATTTGTTCCTGGGAAAGTGTACCCCCCATGTTCTTAATTCTTGACCTTCTCACCGAATTCCTGTCGTCAGAGCAGTCCGAAGGCTCCTGGTCTCTGGCCTGCAGGTCACAGGAGATGGATTCGGAGGCGCCTTTTCCGATTCCGATCCGGGCTGTCCTGCTACGAACTTTCTTCGGTGGAGGTGGAGTGCGGTGTTCTCTGCGGCCGCCGCTTCTGCAGATTCTGCTGGCTGCTTTCTGGCTGTTTTCCCAAGGAGTTATCAGTGCTCTCCTGGGAATGAGTCCAGTTCGGGAACTGCCCACTCGGAGCTTCAAGGCTGCCCCTGTGCAAGAGGTGCACAACAGAGCTCACCGTGGCTCAGCGAGTGCTGCCGGATGCTGCTGGATCGCCGGTTGCTGCCGAGTAGCTCACTGGGTCGTCCGCTGGGTGCCCACCGGGTGCCCACTGGGTGCCCACCCAGGGACGCCAAATGTCGGGTTCGGCTGTCTGTCTCTGCCCCGACACGGGTAGTGTGGTTCTTGGGTGGCACGCGTTTTAAAGGACGAGTCTGGACTCTTCAGCTTTTCGGTCTTCAGGTTGTTTATTATTTCTTATCTACAAAATTTTCTGTCTGCTCAACAGAGGTCTGATCTGCAAGCAGTCACAGGCACTCTCTGACCACCCACGGGGCGGTCATGTCTTTTTATACTAATATCTACGTACACAATATTTACCTTTATTTCCCAATGCTTTTCACCCATGTTGGCAAGTGCACCTTCACCATAAACCAATCCCCAAATGCCAACATCACCACAGGAGATGGAGGACAAGAAGAAGGAAGAAGAAGGACAAGACACGCCCTGATCCCTCCATCTTGTCTCCATAACCCCCCTGTACCCAAAAAACCTTAAAATCTATATTTCACTTTCTAAATGTGTCTATTTCACACCTTATACTCTAAAGTGATTCTCTTGTCCTCAAACTCTTGTTATTTCTGTGGATGGATCAAAATCAAGCCACCAGACACTCTTGGCAACATTCCAGGATTTTCGAGACCCCCAAGGGTTCTCCTGGCATCTCTGAACATCAGGAATGATGTGCTGAGATCCCACAGCAGCACACAGGCACAGTGTGGGCAGCCTTCAGACTTAGAGAAAACAGTACTTTACCACTCTCCTGCCTTTTCCATGGTTATTCTATTGGAAAAGAACGAGTTTTGGACAACTACCTTTCATTCTTGCCAAACTCTTTGCAGACCCCCGTGCAAGCTTTAGAACAAGATTTTGGATGTTTTCTTTCCTGGCAGAGTTTCTCCTTGCAAGATATGCTGGAAAAGCTTTTTGCTGAGTGTAGAGCGGCAAGACACGCAGAAGACGCAGATACACAGCTCTCCGAAGCTAAGTGCCGGTCCCGGGCTTCTTTCGGCACAAACCGCTCTCAGGAGCTCCCTGCGCTCGCCACAATGCTCTGTGTGCGAAGAAGCCGCTTCTTCGCCTCCGGGAGAATCGGCGAGCGGCAGCTTGCCAAAGGCGAAGATGCAAGCTGCAGCACACAGGCACAGTGTGGGCAGCCTTCAGACTTAGAGAAAACAGTACTTTACCACTCTCCTGCCTTTTCCATGGTTATTCTATTGGAAAAGAACGAGTTTTGGACAACTACCTTTCATTCTTGCCAAACTCTTTGCAGACCCCCGTGCAAGCTTTAGAACAAGATTTTGGATGTTTTCTTTCCTGGCAGAGTTTCTCCTTGCAAGATATGGTGGAAAAGCTTTTTGCTGAGTGTAGAGCGGCAAGACACGCAGAAGACGCAGATACGCAGCTCTCCGAAGCTAAGTGCCGGTCCCGGGCTTCTTTCGGCACAAACCGCTCTCAGGAGCTCCCTGCGCTCGCCACAATGCTCTGTGTGCGAAGAAGCCGCTTCTTCGCCTGCGGGAGAATCGGCGAGCGGCAGCTTCCCAAAGGCAAAGATGCAAGCTGCAGCACACAGGCACAGTGTGGGCAGCCTTCAGACTTAGAGAAAACAGTACTTTACCACTCTCCTGCCTTTTCCATGGTTATTCTATTGGAAAAGAACGAGTTTTGGACAACTACCTTTCATTCTTGCCAAACTCTTTGCAGACCCCCGTGCAAGCTTTAGAACAAGATTTTGGATGTTTTCTTTCCTGGCAGAGTTTCTCCTTGCAAGATATGCTGGAAAAGCTTTTTGCTGAGTGTAGAGCGGCAAGACACGCAGAAGACGCAGATACGCAGCTCTCCGAAGCTAAGTGCCGGTCCCGGGCTTCTTTCGGCACAAACCGCTCTCAGGAGCTCCCCGCGCTCGCCACAATGCTCTGTGTGCGAAGTAGCCGCTTCTTCGCCTCCGGGAGAATCGGCGAGCGGCAGCTTCCCAAAGGCGAAGATGCAAGCTGCAGCACACAGGCACAGTGTGGGCAGCCTTCAGACTTAGAGAAAACAGTACTTTACCACTCTCCTGCCTTTTCCATGGTTATTCTATTGGAAAAGAACGAGTTTTGGACAACTACCTTTCATTCTTGCCAAACTCTTTGCAGACCCCCGTGCAAGCTTTAGAACAAGATTTTGGATGTTTTCTTTCCTGGCAGAGTTTCTCCTTGCAAGATATGCTGGAAAAGCTTTTTGCTGAGTGTAGAGCGGCAAGACACGCAGAAGACGCAGATACACAGCTCTCCGAAGCTAAGTGCCGGTCCCGGGCTTCTTTCGGCACAAACCGCTCTCAGGAGCTCCCTGCGCTCGCCACAATGCTCTGTGTGCGAAGAAGCCGCTTCTTCGCCTCCGGGAGAATCGGCGAGCGGCAGCTTCCCAAAGGCGAAGATGCAAGCTGCAGCACACAGGCACAGTGTGGGCAGCCTTCAGACTTAGAGAAAACAGCCCTTTACCACTCTCCTGCCTTTTCCATGGTTATTCTATTGGAAAAGAACGAGTTTTGGACAACTACCTTTCATTCTTGCCAAACTCTTTGCAGACCCCCGTGCAAGCTTTAGAACAAGATTTTGGATGTTTTCTTTCCTGGCAGAGTTTCTCCTTGCAAGATATGGTGGAAAAGCTTTTTGCTGAGTGTAGAGCGGCAAGACACGCAGAAGACGCAGATACGCAGCTCTCCGAAGCTAAGTGCCGGTCCCGGGCTTCTTTCGGCACAAACCGCTCTCAGGAGCTCCCTGCGCTCGCCACAATGCTCTGTGTGCGAAGAAGCCGCTTCTTCGCCTCCGGGAGAATCGGCGAGCGGCAGCTTCCCAAAGGCGAAGATGCAAGCTGCAGCACACAGGCACAGTGTGGGCAGCCTTCAGACTTCGAGAAAACAGTACTTTACCACTCTCCTGCCTTTTCCATGGTTATTCTATTGGAAAAGAACGAGTTTTGGACAACTACCTTTCATTCTTGCCAAACTCTTTGCAGACCTGCGTGCAAGCTTTAGAACAAGATTTTGGATGTTTTCTTTCCTGGCAGAGTTTCTCCTTGCAAGATATGGTGGAAAAGCTTTTTGCTGAGTGTAGAGCGGCAAGACACGCAGAAGACGCAGATACGCAGCTCTCCGAAGCTAAGTGCCGGTCCCGGGCTTCTTTCGGCACAAACCGCTCTCAGGAGCTCCCCGCGCTCGCCACAATGCTCTGTGTGCGAAGAAGCCGCTTCTTCGCCTCCGGGAGAATCGGCGAGCGGCAGCTTCCCAAAGGCGAAGATGCAAGCTGCAGCACACAGGCACAGTGTGGGCAGCCTTCAGACTTCGAGAAAACAGTACTTTACCACTCTCCTGCCTTTTCCATGGTTATTCTATTGGAAAAGAAGGAGTTTTGGACAACTACCTTTCATTCTTGCCAAACTCTTTGCAGACCCCCGTGCAAGCTTTAGAACAAGATTTTGGATGTTTTCTTTCCTGGCAGAGTTTCTCCTTGCAAGATATGGTGGAAAAGCTTTTTGCTGAGTGTAGAGCGGCAAGACACGCAGAAGACGCAGATACGCAGCTCTCCGAAGCTAAGTGCCGGTCCCGGGCTTCTTTCGGCACAAACCGCTCTCAGGAGCTCCCCGCGCTCGCCACAATGCTCTGTGTGCGAAGAAGCCGCTTCTTCGCCTCCGGGAGAATCGGCGAGCGGCAGCTTGCCAAAGGCGAAGATGCAAGCTGCAGCACACAGGCACAGTGTGGGCAGCCTTCAGACTTAGAGAAAACAGTACTTTACCACTCTCCTGCCTTTTCCATGGTTATTCTATTGGAAAAGAACGAGTTTTGGACAACTACCTTTCATTCTTGCCAAACTCTTTGCAGACCCCCGTGCAAGCTTTAGAACAAGATTTTGGATGTTTTCTTTCCTGGCAGAGTTTCTCCTTGCAAGATATGGTGGAAAAGCTTTTGGCTGAGTGTAGAGCGGCAAGACACGCAGAAGACGCAGATACGCAGCTCTCCGAAGCTAAGTGCCGGTCCCGGGCTTCTTTCGGCACAAACCGCTCTCAGGAGCTCCCTGCGCTCGCCACAATGCTCTGTGTGCGAAGAAGCCGCTTCTTCGCCTCCGGGAGAATCGGCGAGCGGCAGCTTCCCAAAGGCGAAGATGCAAGCTGCAGCACACAGGCACAGTGTGGGCAGCCTTCAGACTTAGAGAAAACAGTACTTTACCACTCTCCTGCCTTTTCCATGGTTATTCTATTGGAAAAGAACGAGTTTTGGACAACTACCTTTCATTCTTGCCAAACTCTTTGCAGACCCCCGTGCAAGCTTTAGAACAAGATTTTGGATGTTTTCTTTCCTGGCAGAGTTTCTCCTTGCAAGATATGCTGGAAAAGCTTTTTGCTGAGTGTAGAGCGGCAAGACACGCAGAAGACGCAGATACGCAGCTCTCCGAAGCTAAGTGCCGGTCCCGGGCTCCTTTCGGCACAAACCGCTCTCAGGAGCTCCCCGCGCTCGCCACAATGCTCTGTGTGCGAAGAAGCCGCTTCTTCGCCTCCGGGAGAATCGGCGAGCGGCAGCTTGCCAAAGGCGAAGATGCAAGCTGCAGCACACAGGCACAGTGTGGGCAGCCTTCAGACTTAGAGAAAACAGTACTTTACCACTCTCCTGCCTTTTCCATGGTTATTCTATTGGAAAAGAACGAGTTTTGGACAACTACCTTTCATTCTTGCCAAACTCTTTGCAGACCCCCGTGCAAGCTTTAGAACAAGATTTTGGATGTTTTCTTTCCTGGCAGAGTTTCTCCTTGCAAGATATGGTGGAAAAGCTTTTTGCTGAGTGTAGAGCGGCAAGACACGCAGAAGACGCAGATACGCAGCTCTCCGACGCTAAGTGCCGGTCCCGGGCTTCTTTCGGCACAAACCACTCTCAGGAGCTCCCTGCGCTCGCCACAATGCTCTGTGTGCGAAGAAGCCGCTTCTTCGCCTCCGGGAGAATCGGCGAGCGGCAGCTTGCCAAAGGCGAAGATGCAAGCTGCAGCACACAGGCACAGTGTGGGCAGCCTTCAGACTTAGAGAAAACAGTACTTTACCACTCTCCTGCCTTTTCCATGGTTATTCTATTGGAAAAGAACGAGTTTTGGACAACTACCTTTCATTCTTGCCAAACTCTTTGCAGACCCCCGTGCAAGCTTTAGAACAAGATTTTGGATGTTTTCTTTCCTGGCAGAGTTTCTCCTTGCAAGATATGGTGGAAAAGCTTTTGGCTGAGTGTAGAGCGGCAAGACACGCAGAAGACGCAGATACGCAGCTCTCCGAAGCTAAGTGCCGGTCCCGGGCTTCTTTCGGCACAAACCGCTCTCAGGAGCTCCCTGCGCTCGCCACAATGCTCTGTGTGCGAAGAAGCCGCTTCTTCGCCTCCGGGAGAATCGGCGAGCGGCAGCTTCCCAAAGGCGAAGATGCAAGCTGCAGCACACAGGCACAGTGTGGGCAGCCTTCAGACTTAGAGAAAACAGTACTTTACCACTCTCCTGCCTTTTCCATGGTTATTCTATTGGAAAAGAACGAGTTTTGGACAACTACCTTTCATTCTTGCCAAACTCTTTGCAGACCCCCGTGCAAGCTTTAGAACAAGATTTTGGATGTTTTCTTTCCTGGCAGAGTTTCTCCTTGCAAGATATGGTGGAAAAGCTTTTTGCTGAGTGTAGAGCGGCAAGACACGCAGAAGACGCAGATACGCAGCTCTCCGAAGCTAAGTGCCGGTCCCGGGCTCCTTTCGGCACAAACCGCTCTCAGGAGCTCCCTGCGCTCGCCACAATGCTCTGTGTGCGAAGAAGCCGCTTCTTCGCCTCCGGGAGAATCGGCGAGCGGCAGCTTGCCAAAGGCGAAGATGCAAGCTGCAGCACACAGGCACAGTGTGGGCAGCCTTCAGACTTAGAGAAAACAGTACTTTACCACTCTCCTGCCTTTTCCATGGTTATTCTATTGGAAAAGAACGAGTTTTGGACAACTACCTTTCATTCTTGCCAAACTCTTTGCAGACCCCCGTGCAAGCTTTAGAACAAGATTTTGGATGTTTTCTTTCCTGGCAGAGTTTCTCCTTGCAAGATATGGTGGAAAAGCTTTTTGCTGAGTGTAGAGCGGCAAGACACGCAGAAGACGCAGATACGCAGCTCTCCGAAGCTAAGTGCCGGTCCCGGGCTTCTTTCGGCACAAACCGCTCTCAGGAGCTCCCTGCGCTCGCCACAATGCTCTGTGTGCGAAGAAGCCGCTTCTTCGCCTCCGGGAGAATCGGCGAGCGGCAGCTTCCCAAAGGCGAAGATGCAAGCTGCAGCACACAGGCACAGTGTGGGCAGCCTTCAGACTTAGAGAAAACAGTACTTTACCACTCTCCTGCCTTATCCATGGTTATTCTATTGGAAAAGAACGAGTTTTGGACAACTACCTTTCATTCTTGCCAAACTCTTTGCAGACCCCCGTGCAAGCTTTAGAACAAGATTTTGGATGTTTTCTTTCCTGGCAGAGTTTCTCCTTGCAAGATATGCTGGAAAAGCTTTTTGCTGAGTGTAGAGCGGCAAGACACGCAGAAGACGCAGATACGCAGCTCTCCGAAGCTAAGTGCCGGTCCCGGGCTTCTTTCGGCACAAACCGCTCTCAGGAGCTCCCCGCGCTCGCCACAATGCTCTGTGTGCGAAGAAGCCGCTTCTTCGCCTCCGGGAGAATCGGCGAGCGGCAGCTTCCCAAAGGCGAAGATGCAAGCTGCAGCACGCAGGCACAGTGTGGGCAGCCTTCAGACTTAGAGAAAACAGTACTTTACCACTCTCCTGCCTTTTCCATGGTTATTCTATTGGAAAAGAAGGAGTTTTGGACAACTACCTTTCATTCTTGCCAAACTCTTTGCAGACCCCCGTGCAAGCTTTAGAACAAGATTTTGGATGTTTTCTTTCCTGGCAGAGTTTCTCCTTGCAAGATATGGTGGAAAAGCTTTTTGCTGAGTGTAGAGCGGCAAGACACGCAGAAGACGCAGATACGCAGCTCTCCGAAGCTAAGTGCCGGTCCCGGGCTTCTTTCGGCACAAACCGCTCTCAGGAGCTCCCTGCGCTCGCCACAATGCTCTGTGTGCGAAGAAGCCGCTTCTTCGCCTGCGGGAGAATCGGCGAGCGGCAGCTTCCCAAAGGCAAAGATGCAAGCTGCAGCACACAGGCACAGTGTGGGCAGCCTTCAGACTTAGAGAAAACAGTACTTTACCACTCTCCTGCCTTTTCCATGGTTATTCTATTGGAAAAGAACGAGTTTTGGACAACTACCTTTCATTCTTGCCAAACTCTTTGCAGACCTGCGTGCAAGCTTTAGAACAAGATTTTGGATGTTTTCTTTCCTGGCAGAGTTTCTCCTTGCAAGATATGGTGGAAAAGCTTTTTGCTGAGTGTAGAGCGGCAAGACACGCAGAAGACGCAGATACGCAGCTCTCCGAAGCTAAGTGCCGGTCCCGGGCTTCTTTCGGCACAAACCGCTCTCAGGAGCTCCCTGCGCTCGCCACAATGCTCTGTGTGCGAAGAAGCCGCTTCTTCGCCTGCGGGAGAATCGGCGAGCGGCAGCTTCCCAAAGGCGAAGATGCAAGCTGCAGCACACAGGCACAGTGTGGGCAGCCTTCAGACTTAGAGAAAACAGTACTTTACCACTCTCCTGCCTTTTCCATGGTTATTCTATTGGAAAAGAACGAGTTTTGGACAACTACCTTTCATTCTTGCCAAACTCTTTGCAGACCCCCGTGCAAGCTTTAGAACAAGATTTTGGATGTTTTCTTTCCTGGCAGAGTTTCTCCTTGCAAGATATGGTGGAAAAGCTTTTGGCTGAGTGTAGAGCGGCAAGACACGCAGAAGACGCAGATACGCAGCTCTCCGAAGCTAAGTGCCGGTCCCGGGCTTCTTTCGGCACAAACCGCTCTCAGGAGCTCCCCGCGCTCGCCACAATGCTCTGTGTGCGAAGAAGCCGCTTCTTCGCCTCCGGGAGAATCGGCGAGCGGCAGCTTGCCAAAGGCGAAGATGCAAGCTGCAGCACACAGGCACAGTGTGGGCAGCCTTCAGACTTAGAGAAAACAGTACTTTACCACTCTCCTGCCTTTTCCATGGTTATTCTATTGGAAAAGAACGAGTTTTGGACAACTACCTTTCATTCTTGCCAAACTCTTTGCAGACCCCCGTGCAAGCTTTAGAACAAGATTTTGGATGTTTTCTTTCCTGGCAGAGTTTCTCCTTGCAAGATATGGTGGAAAAGCTTTTTGCTGAGTGTAGAGCGGCAAGACACGCAGAAGACGCAGATACGCAGCTCTCCGAAGCTAAGTGCCGGTCCCGGGCTTCTTTCGGCACAAACCGCTCTCAGGAGCTCCCCGCGCTCGCCACAATGCTCTGTGTGCGAAGAAGCCGCTTCTTCGCCTCCGGGAGAATCGGCGAGCGGCAGCTTCCCAAAGGCGAAGATGCAAGCTGCAGCACACAGGCACAGTGTGGGCAGCCTTCAGACTTAGAGAAAACAGTACTTTACCACTCTCCTGCCTTTTCCATGGTTATTCTATTGGAAAAGAACGAGTTTTGGACAACTACCTTTCATTCTTGCCAAACTCTTTGCAGACCCCCGTGCAAGCTTTAGAACAAGATTTTGGATGTTTTCTTTCCTGGCAGAGTTTCTCCTTGCAAGATATGCTGGAAAAGCTTTTGGCTGAGTGTAGAGCGGCAAGACACGCAGAAGACGCAGATACACAGCTCTCCGAAGCTAAGTGCCGGTCCCGGGCTTCTTTCGGCACAAACCGCTCTCAGGAGCTCCCTGCGCTCGCCACAATGCTCTGTGTGCGAAGAAGCCGCTTCTTCGCCTCCGGGAGAATCGGCGAGCGGCAGCTTCCCAAAGGCGAAGATGCAAGCTGCAGCACACAGGCACAGTGTGGGCAGCCTTCAGACTTAGAGAAAACAGTACTTTACCACTCTCCTGCCTTTTCCATGGTTATTCTATTGGAAAAGAACGAGTTTTGGACAACTACCTTTCATTCTTGCCAAACTCTTTGCAGACCCCCGTGCAAGCTTTAGAACAAGATTTTGGATGTTTTCTTTCCTGGCAGAGTTTCTCCTTGCAAGATATGGTGGAAAAGCTTTTTGCTGAGTGTAGAGCGGCAAGACACGCAGAAGACGCAGATACGCAGCTCTCCGAAGCTAAGTGCCGGTCCCGGGCTTCTTTCGGCACAAACCGCTCTCAGGAGCTCCCCGCGCTCGCCACAATGCTCTGTGTGCGAAGAAGCCGCTTCTTCGCCTCCGGGAGAATCGGCGAGCGGCAGCTTCCCAAAGGCGAAGATGCAAGCTGCAGCACACAGGCACAGTGTGGGCAGCCTTCAGACTTAGAGAAAACAGTACTTTACCACTCTCCTGCCTTTTCCATGGTTATTCTATTGGAAAAGAACGAGTTTTGGACAACTACCTTTCATTCTTGCCAAACTCTTTGCAGACCCCCGTGCAAGCTTTAGAACAAGATTTTGGATGTTTTCTTTCCTGGCAGAGTTTCTCCTTGCAAGATATGGTGGAAAAGCTTTTTGCTGAGTGTAGAGCGGCAAGACACGCAGAAGACGCAGATACGCAGCTCTCCGACGCTAAGTGCCGGTCCCGGGCTTCTTTCGGCACAAACCGCTCTCAGGAGCTCCCCGCGCTCGCCACAATGCTCTGTGTGCGAAGAAGCCGCTTCTTCGCCTCCGGGAGAATCGGCGAGCGGCAGCTTCCCAAAGGCGAAGATGCAAGCTGCAGCACACAGGCACAGTGTGGGCAGCCTTCAGACTTCGAGAAAACAGCCCTTTACCACTCTCCTGCCTTTTCCATGGTTATTCTATTGGAAAAGAACGAGTTTTGGACAACTACCTTTCATTCTTGCCAAACTCTTTGCAGACCCCCGTGCAAGCTTTAGAACAAGATTTTGGATGTTTTCTTTCCTGGCAGAGTTTCTCCTTGCAAGATATGGTGGAAAAGCTTTTTGCTGAGTGTAGAGCGGCAAGACACGCAGAAGACGCAGATACGCAGCTCTCCGAAGCTAAGTGCCGGTCCCGGGCTCCTTTCGGCACAAACCGCTCTCAGGAGCTCCCTGCGCTCGCCACAATGCTCTGTGTGCGAAGAAGCCGCTTCTTCGCCTCCGGGAGAATCGGCGAGCGGCAGCTTCCCAAAGGCGAAGATGCAAGCTGCAGCACACAGGCACAGTGTGGGCAGCCTTCAGACTTAGAGAAAACAGTACTTTACCACTCTCCTGCCTTTTCCATGGTTATTCTATTGGAAAAGAACGAGTTTTGGACAACTACCTTTCATTCTTGCCAAACTCTTTGCAGACCCCCGTGCAAGCTTTAGAACAAGATTTTGGATGTTTTCTTTCCTGGCAGAGTTTCTCCTTGCAAGATATGGTGGAAAAGCTTTTTGCTGAGTGTAGAGCGGCAAGACACGCAGAAGACGCAGATACGCAGCTCTCCGAAGCTAAGTGCCGGTCCCGGGCTTCTTTCGGCACAAACCGCTCTCAGGAGCTCCCTGCGCTCGCCACAATGCTCTGTGTGCGAAGAAGCCGCTTCTTCGCCTCCGGGAGAATCGGCGAGCGGCAGCTTCCCAAAGGCGAAGATGCAAGCTGCAGCACACAGGCACAGTGTGGGCAGCCTTCAGACTTAGAGAAAACAGTACTTTACCACTCTCCTGCCTTTTCCATGGTTATTCTATTGGAAAAGAACGAGTTTTGGACAACTACCTTTCATTCTTGCCAAACTCTTTGCAGACCTGCGTGCAAGCTTTAGAACAAGATTTTGGATGTTTTCTTTCCTGGCAGAGTTTCTCCTTGCAAGATATGGTGGAAAAGCTTTTTGCTGAGTGTAGAGCGGCAAGACACGCAGAAGACGCAGATACGCAGCTCTCCGAAGCTAAGTGCCGGTCCCGGGCTTCTTTCGGCACAAACCGCTCTCAGGAGCTCCCCGCGCTCGCCACAATGCTCTGTGTGCGAAGAAGCCGCTTCTTCGCCTCCGGGAGAATCGGCGAGCGGCAGCTTGCCAAAGGCGAAGATGCAAGCTGCAGCACACAGGCACAGTGTGGGCAGCCTTCAGACTTAGAGAAAACAGTACTTTACCACTCTCCTGCCTTTTCCATGGTTATTCTATTGGAAAAGAACGAGTTTTGGACAACTACCTTTCATTCTTGCCAAACTCTTTGCAGACCCCCGTGCAAGCTTTAGAACAAGATTTTGGATGTTTTCTTTCCTGGCAGAGTTTCTCCTTGCAAGATATGGTGGAAAAGCTTTTTGCTGAGTGTAGAGCGGCAAGACACGCAGAAGACGCAGATACGCAGCTCTCCGAAGCTAAGTGCCGGTCCCGGGCTTCTTTCGGCACAAACCGCTCTCAGGAGCTCCCCGCGCTCGCCACAATGCTCTGTGTGCGAAGAAGCCGCTTCTTCGCCTCCGGGAGAATCGGCGAGCGGCAGCTTCCCAAAGGCGAAGATGCAAGCTGCAGCACACAGGCACAGTGTGGGCAGCCTTCAGACTTCGAGAAAACAGCCCTTTACCACTCTCCTGCCTTTTCCATGGTTATTCTATTGGAAAAGAACGAGTTTTGGACAACTACCTTTCATTCTTGCCAAACTCTTTGCAGACCCCCGTGCAAGCTTTAGAACAAGATTTTGGATGTTTTCTTTCCTGGCAGAGTTTCTCCTTGCAAGATATGCTGGAAAAGCTTTTTGCTGAGTGTAGAGCGGCAAGACACGCAGAAGACGCAGATACGCAGCTCTCCGAAGCTAAGTGCCGGTCCCGGGCTCCTTTCGGCACAAACCGCTCTCAGGAGCTCCCTGCGCTCGCCACAATGCTCTGTGTGCGAAGAAGCCGCTTCTTCGCCTCCGGGAGAATCGGCGAGCGGCAGCTTGCCAAAGGCGAAGATGCAAGCTGCAGCACACAGGCACAGTGTGGGCAGCCTTCAGACTTAGAGAAAACAGCCCTTTACCACTCTCCTGCCTTTTCCATGGTTATTCTATTGGAAAAGAAGGAGTTTTGGACAACTACCTTTCATTCTTGCCAAACTCTTTGCAGACCCCCGTGCAAGCTTTAGAACAAGATTTTGGATGTTTTCTTTCCTGGCAGAGTTTCTCCTTGCAAGATATGGTGGAAAAGCTTTTTGCTGAGTGTAGAGCGGCAAGACACGCAGAAGACGCAGATACGCAGCTCTCCGAAGCTAAGTGCCGGTCCCGGGCTTCTTTCGGCACAAACCGCTCTCAGGAGCTCCCTGCGCTCGCCACAATGCTCTGTGTGCGAAGAAGCCGCTTCTTCGCCTCCGGGAGAATCGGCGAGCGGCAGCTTCCCAAAGGCGAAGATGCAAGCTGCAGCACACAGGCACAGTGTGGGCAGCCTTCAGACTTAGAGAAAACAGTACTTTACCACTCTCCTGCCTTTTCCATGGTTATTCTATTGGAAAAGAACGAGTTTTGGACAACTACCTTTCATTCTTGCCAAACTCTTTGCAGACCCCCGTGCAAGCTTTAGAACAAGATTTTGGATGTTTTCTTTCCTGGCAGAGTTTCTCCTTGCAAGATATGGTGGAAAAGCTTTTTGCTGAGTGTAGAGCGGCAAGACACGCAGAAGACGCAGATACGCAGCTCTCCGAAGCTAAGTGCCGGTCCCGGGCTTCTTTCGGCACAAACCGCTCTCAGGAGCTCCCCGCGCTCGCCACAATGCTCTGTGTGCGAAGAAGCCGCTTCTTCGCCTCCGGGAGAATCGGCGAGCGGCAGCTTCCCAAAGGCGAAGATGCAAGCTGCAGCACACAGGCACAGTGTGGGCAGCCTTCAGACTTAGAGAAAACAGTACTTTACCACTCTCCTGCCTTTTCCATGGTTATTCTATTGGAAAAGAAGGAGTTTTGGACAACTACCTTTCATTCTTGCCAAACTCTTTGCAGACCCCCGTGCAAGCTTTAGAACAAGATTTTGGATGTTTTCTTTCCTGGCAGAGTTTCTCCTTGCAAGATATGGTGGAAAAGCTTTTTGCTGAGTGTAGAGCGGCAAGACACGCAGAAGACGCAGATACGCAGCTCTCCGAAGCTAAGTGCCGGTCCCGGGCTTCTTTCGGCACAAACCGCTCTCAGGAGCTCCCCGCGCTCGCCACAATGCTCTGTGTGCGAAGAAGCCGCTTCTTCGCCTCCGGGAGAATCGGCGAGCGGCAGCTTCCCAAAGGCGAAGATGCAAGCTGCAGCACACAGGCACAGTGTGGGCAGCCTTCAGACTTAGAGAAAACAGTACTTTACCACTCTCCTGCCTTTTCCATGGTTATTCTATTGGAAAAGAAGGAGTTTTGGACAACTACCTTTCATTCTTGCCAAACTCTTTGCAGACCCCCGTGCAAGCTTTAGAACAAGATTTTGGATGTTTTCTTTCCTGGCAGAGTTTCTCCTTGCAAGATATGGTGGAAAAGCTTTTGGCTGAGTGTAGAGCGGCAAGACACGCAGAAGACGCAGATACGCAGCTCTCCGACGCTAAGTGCCGGTCCCGGGCTTCTTTCGGCACAAACCGCTCTCAGGAGCTCCCTGCGCTCGCCACAATGCTCTGTGTGCGAAGAAGCCGCTTCTTCGCCTCCGGGAGAATCGGCGAGCGGCAGCTTCCCAAAGGCGAAGATGCAAGCTGCAGCACACAGGCACAGTGTGGGCAGCCTTCAGACTTAGAGAAAACAGTACTTTACCACTCTCCTGCCTTTTCCATGGTTATTCTATTGGAAAAGAACGAGTTTTGGACAACTACCTTTCATTCTTGCCAAACTCTTTGCAGACCCCCGTGCAAGCTTTAGAACAAGATTTTGGATGTTTTCTTTCCTGGCAGAGTTTCTCCTTGCAAGATATGGTGGAAAAGCTTTTGGCTGAGTGTAGAGCGGCAAGACACGCAGAAGACGCAGATACGCAGCTCTCCGAAGCTAAGTGCCGGTCCCGGGCTTCTTTCGGCACAAACCGCTCTCAGGAGCTCCCTGCGCTCGCCACAATGCTCTGTGTGCGAAGAAGCCGCTTCTTCGCCTGCGGGAGAATCGGCGAGCGGCAGCTTCCCAAAGGCGAAGATGCAAGCTGCAGCACACAGGCACAGTGTGGGCAGCCTTCAGACTTAGAGAAAACAGTACTTTACCACTCTCCTGCCTTTTCCATGGTTATTCTATTGGAAAAGAACGAGTTTTGGACAACTACCTTTCATTCTTGCCAAACTCTTTGCAGACCCCCGTGCAAGCTTTAGAACAAGATTTTGGATGTTTTCTTTCCTGGCAGAGTTTCTCCTTGCAAGATATGGTGGAAAAGCTTTTTGCTGAGTGTAGAGCGGCAAGACACGCAGAAGACGCAGATACGCAGCTCTCCGAAGCTAAGTGCCGGTCCCGGGCTTCTTTCGGCACAAACCGCTCTCAGGAGCTCCCCGCGCTCGCCACAATGCTCTGTGTGCGAAGAAGCCGCTTCTTCGCCTCCGGGAGAATCGGCGAGCGGCAGCTTCCCAAAGGCGAAGATGCAAGCTGCAGCACGCAGGCACAGTGTGGGCAGCCTTCAGACTTAGAGAAAACAGTACTTTACCACTCTCCTGCCTTTTCCATGGTTATTCTATTGGAAAAGAACGAGTTTTGGACAACTACCTTTCATTCTTGCCAAACTCTTTGCAGACCCCCGTGCAAGCTTTAGAACAAGATTTTGGATGTTTTCTTTCCTGGCAGAGTTTCTCCTTGCAAGATATGGTGGAAAAGCTTTTTGCTGAGTGTAGAGCGGCAAGACACGCAGAAGACGCAGATACGCAGCTCTCCGACGCTAAGTGCCGGTCCCGGGCTTCTTTCGGCACAAACCGCTCTCAGGAGCTCCCTGCGCTCGCCACAATGCTCTGTGTGCGAAGAAGCCGCTTCTTCGCCTCCGGGAGAATCGGCGAGCGGCAGCTTGCCAAAGGCGAAGATGCAAGCTGCAGCACACAGGCACAGTGTGGGCAGCCTTCAGACTTAGAGAAAACAGTACTTTACCACTCTCCTGCCTTTTCCATGGTTATTCTATTGGAAAAGAACGAGTTTTGGACAACTACCTTTCATTCTTGCCAAACTCTTTGCAGACCCCCGTGCAAGCTTTAGAACAAGATTTTGGATGTTTTCTTTCCTGGCAGAGTTTCTCCTTGCAAGATATGGTGGAAAAGCTTTTGGCTGAGTGTAGAGCGGCAAGACACCCAGAAGACGCAGATACGCAGCTCTCCGAAGCTAAGTGCCGGTCCCGGGCTTCTTTCGGCACAAACCGCTCTCAGGAGCTCCCTGCGCTCGCCACAATGCTCTGTGTGCGAAGAAGCCGCTTCTTCGCCTGCGGGAGAATCGGCGAGCGGCAGCTTCCCAAAGGCGAAGATGCAAGCTGCAGCACACAGGCACAGTGTGGGCAGCCTTCAGACTTAGAGAAAACAGTACTTTACCACTCTCCTGCCTTTTCCATGGTTATTCTATTGGAAAAGAACGAGTTTTGGACAACTACCTTTCATTCTTGCCAAACTCTTTGCAGACCCCCGTGCAAGCTTTAGAACAAGATTTTGGATGTTTTCTTTCCTGGCAGAGTTTCTCCTTGCAAGATATGGTGGAAAAGCTTTTGGCTGAGTGTAGAGCGGCAAGACACGCAGAAGACGCAGATACGCAGCTCTCCGAAGCTAAGTGCCGGTCCCGGGCTTCTTTCGGCACAAACCGCTCTCAGGAGCTCCCCGCGCTCGCCGCAATGCTCTGTGTGCGAAGAAGCCGCTTCTTCGCCTGCGGGAGAATCGGCGAGCGGCAGCTTCCCAAAGGCGAAGATGCAAGCTGCAGCACACAGGCACAGTGTGGGCAGCCTTCAGACTTAGAGAAAACAGTACTTTACCACTCTCCTGCCTTTTCCATGGTTATTCTATTGGAAAAGAACGAGTTTTGGACAACTACCTTTCATTCTTGCCAAACTCTTTGCAGACCCCCGTGCAAGCTTTAGAACAAGATTTTGGATGTTTTCTTTCCTGGCAGAGTTTCTCCTTGCAAGATATGCTGGAAAAGCTTTTTGCTGAGTGTAGAGCGGCAAGACACGCAGAAGACGCAGATACACAGCTCTCCGAAGCTAAGTGCCGGTCCCGGGCTTCTTTCGGCACAAACCGCTCTCAGGAGCTCCCTGCGCTCGCCACAATGCTCTGTGTGCGAAGAAGCCGCTTCTTCGCCTCCGGGAGAATCGGCGAGCGGCAGCTTGCCAAAGGCGAAGATGCAAGCTGCAGCACACAGGCACAGTGTGGGCAGCCTTCAGACTTAGAGAAAACAGTACTTTACCACTCTCCTGCCTTTTCCATGGTTATTCTATTGGAAAAGAACGAGTTTTGGACAACTACCTTTCATTCTTGCCAAACTCTTTGCAGACCCCCGTGCAAGCTTTAGAACAAGATTTTGGATGTTTTCTTTCCTGGCAGAGTTTCTCCTTGCAAGATATGGTGGAAAAGCTTTTTGCTGAGTGTAGAGCGGCAAGACACGCAGAAGACGCAGATACGCAGCTCTCCGAAGCTAAGTGCCGGTCCCGGGCTTCTTTCGGCACAAACCGCTCTCAGGAGCTCCCTGCGCTCGCCACAATGCTCTGTGTGCGAAGAAGCCGCTTCTTCGCCTGCGGGAGAATCGGCGAGCGGCAGCTTCCCAAAGGCAAAGATGCAAGCTGCAGCACACAGGCACAGTGTGGGCAGCCTTCAGACTTAGAGAAAACAGTACTTTACCACTCTCCTGCCTTTTCCATGGTTATTCTATTGGAAAAGAACGAGTTTTGGACAACTACCTTTCATTCTTGCCAAACTCTTTGCAGACCCCCGTGCAAGCTTTAGAACAAGATTTTGGATGTTTTCTTTCCTGGCAGAGTTTCTCCTTGCAAGATATGCTGGAAAAGCTTTTTGCTGAGTGTAGAGCGGCAAGACACGCAGAAGACGCAGATACGCAGCTCTCCGAAGCTAAGTGCCGGTCCCGGGCTTCTTTCGGCACAAACCGCTCTCAGGAGCTCCCCGCGCTCGCCACAATGCTCTGTGTGCGAAGTAGCCGCTTCTTCGCCTCCGGGAGAATCGGCGAGCGGCAGCTTCCCAAAGGCGAAGATGCAAGCTGCAGCACACAGGCACAGTGTGGGCAGCCTTCAGACTTAGAGAAAACAGTACTTTACCACTCTCCTGCCTTTTCCATGGTTATTCTATTGGAAAAGAACGAGTTTTGGACAACTACCTTTCATTCTTGCCAAACTCTTTGCAGACCCCCGTGCAAGCTTTAGAACAAGATTTTGGATGTTTTCTTTCCTGGCAGAGTTTCTCCTTGCAAGATATGCTGGAAAAGCTTTTTGCTGAGTGTAGAGCGGCAAGACACGCAGAAGACGCAGATACACAGCTCTCCGAAGCTAAGTGCCGGTCCCGGGCTTCTTTCGGCACAAACCGCTCTCAGGAGCTCCCTGCGCTCGCCACAATGCTCTGTGTGCGAAGAAGCCGCTTCTTCGCCTCCGGGAGAATCGGCGAGCGGCAGCTTCCCAAAGGCGAAGATGCAAGCTGCAGCACACAGGCACAGTGTGGGCAGCCTTCAGACTTAGAGAAAACAGCCCTTTACCACTCTCCTGCCTTTTCCATGGTTATTCTATTGGAAAAGAACGAGTTTTGGACAACTACCTTTCATTCTTGCCAAACTCTTTGCAGACCTGCGTGCAAGCTTTAGAACAAGATTTTGGATGTTTTCTTTCCTGGCAGAGTTTCTCCTTGCAAGATATGGTGGAAAAGCTTTTTGCTGAGTGTAGAGCGGCAAGACACGCAGAAGACGCAGATACGCAGCTCTCCGAAGCTAAGTGCCGGTCCCGGGCTTCTTTCGGCACAAACCGCTCTCAGGAGCTCCCCGCGCTCGCCACAATGCTCTGTGTGCGAAGAAGCCGCTTCTTCGCCTCCGGGAGAATCGGCGAGCGGCAGCTTCCCAAAGGCGAAGATGCAAGCTGCAGCACACAGGCACAGTGTGGGCAGCCTTCAGACTTAGAGAAAACAGTACTTTACCACTCTCCTGCCTTTTCCATGGTTATTCTATTGGAAAAGAAGGAGTTTTGGACAACTACCTTTCATTCTTGCCAAACTCTTTGCAGACCCCCGTGCAAGCTTTAGAACAAGATTTTGGATGTTTTCTTTCCTGGCAGAGTTTCTCCTTGCAAGATATGGTGGAAAAGCTTTTTGCTGAGTGTAGAGCGGCAAGACACGCAGAAGACGCAGATACGCAGCTCTCCGAAGCTAAGTGCCGGTCCCGGGCTTCTTTCGGCACAAACCGCTCTCAGGAGCTCCCCGCGCTCGCCACAATGCTCTGTGTGCGAAGAAGCCGCTTCTTCGCCTCCGGGAGAATCGGCGAGCGGCAGCTTCCCAAAGGCGAAGATGCAAGCTGCAGCACACAGGCACAGTGTGGGCAGCCTTCAGACTTAGAGAAAACAGTACTTTACCACTCTCCTGCCTTTTCCATGGTTATTCTATTGGAAAAGAAGGAGTTTTGGACAACTACCTTTCATTCTTGCCAAACTCTTTGCAGACCCCCGTGCAAGCTTTAGAACAAGATTTTGGATGTTTTCTTTCCTGGCAGAGTTTCTCCTTGCAAGATATGGTGGAAAAGCTTTTGGCTGAGTGTAGAGCGGCAAGACACGCAGAAGACGCAGATACGCAGCTCTCCGACGCTAAGTGCCGGTCCCGGGCTTCTTTCGGCACAAACCGCTCTCAGGAGCTCCCTGCGCTCGCCACAATGCTCTGTGTGCGAAGAAGCCGCTTCTTCGCCTCCGGGAGAATCGGCGAGCGGCAGCTTCCCAAAGGCGAAGATGCAAGCTGCAGCACACAGGCACAGTGTGGGCAGCCTTCAGACTTAGAGAAAACAGTACTTTACCACTCTCCTGCCTTTTCCATGGTTATTCTATTGGAAAAGAACGAGTTTTGGACAACTACCTTTCATTCTTGCCAAACTCTTTGCAGACCCCCGTGCAAGCTTTAGAACAAGATTTTGGATGTTTTCTTTCCTGGCAGAGTTTCTCCTTGCAAGATATGGTGGAAAAGCTTTTGGCTGAGTGTAGAGCGGCAAGACACGCAGAAGACGCAGATACGCAGCTCTCCGAAGCTAAGTGCCGGTCCCGGGCTTCTTTCGGCACAAACCGCTCTCAGGAGCTCCCTGCGCTCGCCACAATGCTCTGTGTGCGAAGAAGCCGCTTCTTCGCCTGCGGGAGAATCGGCGAGCGGCAGCTTCCCAAAGGCGAAGATGCAAGCTGCAGCACACAGGCACAGTGTGGGCAGCCTTCAGACTTAGAGAAAACAGTACTTTACCACTCTCCTGCCTTTTCCATGGTTATTCTATTGGAAAAGAACGAGTTTTGGACAACTACCTTTCATTCTTGCCAAACTCTTTGCAGACCCCCGTGCAAGCTTTAGAACAAGATTTTGGATGTTTTCTTTCCTGGCAGAGTTTCTCCTTGCAAGATATGGTGGAAAAGCTTTTTGCTGAGTGTAGAGCGGCAAGACACGCAGAAGACGCAGATACGCAGCTCTCCGAAGCTAAGTGCCGGTCCCGGGCTTCTTTCGGCACAAACCGCTCTCAGGAGCTCCCCGCGCTCGCCACAATGCTCTGTGTGCGAAGAAGCCGCTTCTTCGCCTCCGGGAGAATCGGCGAGCGGCAGCTTCCCAAAGGCGAAGATGCAAGCTGCAGCACGCAGGCACAGTGTGGGCAGCCTTCAGACTTAGAGAAAACAGTACTTTACCACTCTCCTGCCTTTTCCATGGTTATTCTATTGGAAAAGAACGAGTTTTGGACAACTACCTTTCATTCTTGCCAAACTCTTTGCAGACCCCCGTGCAAGCTTTAGAACAAGATTTTGGATGTTTTCTTTCCTGGCAGAGTTTCTCCTTGCAAGATATGGTGGAAAAGCTTTTTGCTGAGTGTAGAGCGGCAAGACACGCAGAAGACGCAGATACGCAGCTCTCCGACGCTAAGTGCCGGTCCCGGGCTTCTTTCGGCACAAACCGCTCTCAGGAGCTCCCTGCGCTCGCCACAATGCTCTGTGTGCGAAGAAGCCGCTTCTTCGCCTCCGGGAGAATCGGCGAGCGGCAGCTTGCCAAAGGCGAAGATGCAAGCTGCAGCACACAGGCACAGTGTGGGCAGCCTTCAGACTTAGAGAAAACAGTACTTTACCACTCTCCTGCCTTTTCCATGGTTATTCTATTGGAAAAGAACGAGTTTTGGACAACTACCTTTCATTCTTGCCAAACTCTTTGCAGACCCCCGTGCAAGCTTTAGAACAAGATTTTGGATGTTTTCTTTCCTGGCAGAGTTTCTCCTTGCAAGATATGGTGGAAAAGCTTTTGGCTGAGTGTAGAGCGGCAAGACACCCAGAAGACGCAGATACGCAGCTCTCCGAAGCTAAGTGCCGGTCCCGGGCTTCTTTCGGCACAAACCGCTCTCAGGAGCTCCCTGCGCTCGCCACAATGCTCTGTGTGCGAAGAAGCCGCTTCTTCGCCTGCGGGAGAATCGGCGAGCGGCAGCTTCCCAAAGGCGAAGATGCAAGCTGCAGCACACAGGCACAGTGTGGGCAGCCTTCAGACTTAGAGAAAACAGTACTTTACCACTCTCCTGCCTTTTCCATGGTTATTCTATTGGAAAAGAACGAGTTTTGGACAACTACCTTTCATTCTTGCCAAACTCTTTGCAGACCCCCGTGCAAGCTTTAGAACAAGATTTTGGATGTTTTCTTTCCTGGCAGAGTTTCTCCTTGCAAGATATGGTGGAAAAGCTTTTGGCTGAGTGTAGAGCGGCAAGACACGCAGAAGACGCAGATACGCAGCTCTCCGAAGCTAAGTGCCGGTCCCGGGCTTCTTTCGGCACAAACCGCTCTCAGGAGCTCCCCGCGCTCGCCGCAATGCTCTGTGTGCGAAGAAGCCGCTTCTTCGCCTGCGGGAGAATCGGCGAGCGGCAGCTTCCCAAAGGCGAAGATGCAAGCTGCAGCACACAGGCACAGTGTGGGCAGCCTTCAGACTTAGAGAAAACAGTACTTTACCACTCTCCTGCCTTTTCCATGGTTATTCTATTGGAAAAGAACGAGTTTTGGACAACTACCTTTCATTCTTGCCAAACTCTTTGCAGACCCCCGTGCAAGCTTTAGAACAAGATTTTGGATGTTTTCTTTCCTGGCAGAGTTTCTCCTTGCAAGATATGCTGGAAAAGCTTTTTGCTGAGTGTAGAGCGGCAAGACACGCAGAAGACGCAGATACACAGCTCTCCGAAGCTAAGTGCCGGTCCCGGGCTTCTTTCGGCACAAACCGCTCTCAGGAGCTCCCTGCGCTCGCCACAATGCTCTGTGTGCGAAGAAGCCGCTTCTTCGCCTCCGGGAGAATCGGCGAGCGGCAGCTTGCCAAAGGCGAAGATGCAAGCTGCAGCACACAGGCACAGTGTGGGCAGCCTTCAGACTTAGAGAAAACAGTACTTTACCACTCTCCTGCCTTTTCCATGGTTATTCTATTGGAAAAGAACGAGTTTTGGACAACTACCTTTCATTCTTGCCAAACTCTTTGCAGACCCCCGTGCAAGCTTTAGAACAAGATTTTGGATGTTTTCTTTCCTGGCAGAGTTTCTCCTTGCAAGATATGGTGGAAAAGCTTTTTGCTGAGTGTAGAGCGGCAAGACACGCAGAAGACGCAGATACGCAGCTCTCCGAAGCTAAGTGCCGGTCCCGGGCTTCTTTCGGCACAAACCGCTCTCAGGAGCTCCCTGCGCTCGCCACAATGCTCTGTGTGCGAAGAAGCCGCTTCTTCGCCTGCGGGAGAATCGGCGAGCGGCAGCTTCCCAAAGGCAAAGATGCAAGCTGCAGCACACAGGCACAGTGTGGGCAGCCTTCAGACTTAGAGAAAACAGTACTTTACCACTCTCCTGCCTTTTCCATGGTTATTCTATTGGAAAAGAACGAGTTTTGGACAACTACCTTTCATTCTTGCCAAACTCTTTGCAGACCCCCGTGCAAGCTTTAGAACAAGATTTTGGATGTTTTCTTTCCTGGCAGAGTTTCTCCTTGCAAGATATGCTGGAAAAGCTTTTTGCTGAGTGTAGAGCGGCAAGACACGCAGAAGACGCAGATACGCAGCTCTCCGAAGCTAAGTGCCGGTCCCGGGCTTCTTTCGGCACAAACCGCTCTCAGGAGCTCCCCGCGCTCGCCACAATGCTCTGTGTGCGAAGTAGCCGCTTCTTCGCCTCCGGGAGAATCGGCGAGCGGCAGCTTCCCAAAGGCGAAGATGCAAGCTGCAGCACACAGGCACAGTGTGGGCAGCCTTCAGACTTAGAGAAAACAGTACTTTACCACTCTCCTGCCTTTTCCATGGTTATTCTATTGGAAAAGAACGAGTTTTGGACAACTACCTTTCATTCTTGCCAAACTCTTTGCAGACCCCCGTGCAAGCTTTAGAACAAGATTTTGGATGTTTTCTTTCCTGGCAGAGTTTCTCCTTGCAAGATATGCTGGAAAAGCTTTTTGCTGAGTGTAGAGCGGCAAGACACGCAGAAGACGCAGATACACAGCTCTCCGAAGCTAAGTGCCGGTCCCGGGCTTCTTTCGGCACAAACCGCTCTCAGGAGCTCCCTGCGCTCGCCACAATGCTCTGTGTGCGAAGAAGCCGCTTCTTCGCCTCCGGGAGAATCGGCGAGCGGCAGCTTCCCAAAGGCGAAGATGCAAGCTGCAGCACACAGGCACAGTGTGGGCAGCCTTCAGACTTAGAGAAAACAGCCCTTTACCACTCTCCTGCCTTTTCCATGGTTATTCTATTGGAAAAGAACGAGTTTTGGACAACTACCTTTCATTCTTGCCAAACTCTTTGCAGACCCCCGTGCAAGCTTTAGAACAAGATTTTGGATGTTTTCTTTCCTGGCAGAGTTTCTCCTTGCAAGATATGGTGGAAAAGCTTTTTGCTGAGTGTAGAGCGGCAAGACACGCAGAAGACGCAGATACGCAGCTCTCCGAAGCTAAGTGCCGGTCCCGGGCTTCTTTCGGCACAAACCGCTCTCAGGAGCTCCCCGCGCTCGCCACAATGCTCTGTGTGCGAAGAAGCCGCTTCTTCGCCTCCGGGAGAATCGGCGAGCGGCAGCTTCCCAAAGGCGAAGATGCAAGCTGCAGCACACAGGCACAGTGTGGGCAGCCTTCAGACTTAGAGAAAACAGTACTTTACCACTCTCCTGCCTTTTCCATGGTTATTCTATTGGAAAAGAAGGAGTTTTGGACAACTACCTTTCATTCTTGCCAAACTCTTTGCAGACCCCCGTGCAAGCTTTAGAACAAGATTTTGGATGTTTTCTTTCCTGGCAGAGTTTCTCCTTGCAAGATATGCTGGAAAAGCTTTTGGCTGAGTGTAGAGCGGCAAGACACGCAGAAGACGCAGATACGCAGCTCTCCGAAGCTAAGTGCCGGTCCCGGGCTTCTTTCGGCACAAACCGCTCTCAGGAGCTCCCCGCGCTCGCCACAATGCTCTGTGTGCGAAGAAGCCGCTTCTTCGCCTCCGGGAGAATCGGCGAGCGGCAGCTTGCCAAAGGCGAAGATGCAAGCTGCAGCACACAGGCACAGTGTGGGCAGCCTTCAGACTTAGAGAAAACAGTACTTTACCACTCTCCTGCCTTTTCCATGGTTATTCTATTGGAAAAGAACGAGTTTTGGACAACTACCTTTCATTCTTGCCAAACTCTTTGCAGACCCCCGTGCAAGCTTTAGAACAAGATTTTGGATGTTTTCTTTCCTGGCAGAGTTTCTCCTTGCAAGATATGGTGGAAAAGCTTTTGGCTGAGTGTAGAGCGGCAAGACACGCAGAAGACGCAGATACGCAGCTCTCCGAAGCTAAGTGCCGGTCCCGGGCTTCTTTCGGCACAAACCGCTCTCAGGAGCTCCCTGCGCTCGCCACAATGCTCTGTGTGCGAAGAAGCCGCTTCTTCGCCTCTGGGAGAATCGGCGAGCGGCAGCTTCCCAAAGGCGAAGATGCAAGCTGCAGCACACAGGCACAGTGTGGGCAGCCTTCAGACTTAGAGAAAACAGTACTTTACCACTCTCCTGCCTTTTCCATGGTTATTCTATTGGAAAAGAACGAGTTTTGGACAACTACCTTTCATTCTTGCCAAACTCTTTGCAGACCCCCGTGCAAGCTTTAGAACAAGATTTTGGATGTTTTCTTTCCTGGCAGAGTTTCTCCTTGCAAGATATGCTGGAAAAGCTTTTTGCTGAGTGTAGAGCGGCAAGACACGCAGAAGACGCAGATACGCAGCTCTCCGACGCTAAGTGCCGGTCCCGGGCTCCTTTCGGCACAAACCGCTCTCAGGAGCTCCCCGCGCTCGCCACAATGCTCTGTGTGCGAAGAAGCCGCTTCTTCGCCTCCGGGAGAATCGGCGAGCGGCAGCTTCCCAAAGGCGAAGATGCAAGCTGCAGCACACAGGCACAGTGTGGGCAGCCTTCAGACTTAGAGAAAACAGTACTTTACCACTCTCCTGCCTTTTCCATGGTTATTCTATTGGAAAAGAACGAGTTTTGGACAACTACCTTTCATTCTTGCCAAACTCTTTGCAGACCCCCGTGCAAGCTTTAGAACAAGATTTTGGATGTTTTCTTTCCTGGCAGAGTTTCTCCTTGCAAGATATGGTGGAAAAGCTTTTTGCTGAGTGTAGAGCGGCAAGACACGCAGAAGACGCAGATACGCAGCTCTCCGACGCTAAGTGCCGGTCCCGGGCTTCTTTCGGCACAAACCACTCTCAGGAGCTCCCTGCGCTCGCCACAATGCTCTGTGTGCGAAGAAGCCGCTTCTTCGCCTCCGGGAGAATCGGCGAGCGGCAGCTTGCCAAAGGCGAAGATGCAAGCTGCAGCACACAGGCACAGTGTGGGCAGCCTTCAGACTTAGAGAAAACAGTACTTTACCACTCTCCTGCCTTTTCCATGGTTATTCTATTGGAAAAGAACGAGTTTTGGACAACTACCTTTCATTCTTGCCCAACTCTTTGCAGACCCCCGTGCAAGCTTTAGAACAAGATTTTGGATGTTTTCTTTCCTGGCAGAGTTTCTCCTTGCAAGATATGGTGGAAAAGCTTTTGGCTGAGTGTAGAGCGGCAAGACACGCAGAAGACGCAGATACGCAGCTCTCCGAAGCTAAGTGCCGGTCCCGGGCTTCTTTCGGCACAAACCGCTCTCAGGAGCTCCCTGCGCTCGCCACAATGCTCTGTGTGCGAAGAAGCCGCTTCTTCGCCTCCGGGAGAATCGGCGAGCGGCAGCTTCCCAAAGGCGAAGATGCAAGCTGCAGCACACAGGCACAGTGTGGGCAGCCTTCAGACTTAGAGAAAACAGTACTTTACCACTCTCCTGCCTTTTCCATGGTTATTCTATTGGAAAAGAACGAGTTTTGGACAACTACCTTTCATTCTTGCCAAACTCTTTGCAGACCCCCGTGCAAGCTTTAGAACAAGATTTTGGATGTTTTCTTTCCTGGCAGAGTTTCTCCTTGCAAAATATGCTGGAAAAGCTTTTTGCTGAGTGTAGAGCGGCAAGACACGCAGAAGACGCAGATACGCAGCTCTCCGAAGCTAAGTGCCGGTCCCGGGCTCCTTTCGGCACAAACCGCTCTCAGGAGCTCCCTGCGCTCGCCACAATGCTCTGTGTGCGAAGAAGCCGCTTCTTCGCCTCCGGGAGAATCGGCGAGCGGCAGCTTCCCAAAGGCGAAGATGCAAGCTGCAGCACACAGGCACAGTGTGGGCAGCCTTCAGACTTAGAGAAAACAGTACTTTACCACTCTCCTGCCTTTTCCATGGTTATTCTATTGGAAAAGAACGAGTTTTGGACAACTACCTTTCATTCTTGCCAAACTCTTTGCAGACCCCCGTGCAAGCTTTAGAACAAGATTTTGGATGTTTTCTTTCCTGGCAGAGTTTCTCCTTGCAAGATATGGTGGAAAAGCTTTTGGCTGAGTGTAGAGCGGCAAGACACGCAGAAGACGCAGATACGCAGCTCTCCGAAGCTAAGTGCCGGTCCCGGGCTTCTTTCGGCACAAACCGCTCTCAGGAGCTCCCTGCGCTCGCCACAATGCTCTGTGTGCGAAGAAGCCGCTTCTTCGCCTCCGGGAGAATCGGCGAGCGGCAGCTTCCCAAAGGCGAAGATGCAAGCTGCAGCACACAGGCACAGTGTGGGCAGCCTTCAGACTTAGAGAAAACAGTACTTTACCACTCTCCTGCCTTATCCATGGTTATTCTATTGGAAAAGAACGAGTTTTGGACAACTACCTTTCATTCTTGCCAAACTCTTTGCAGACCCCCGTGCAAGCTTTAGAACAAGATTTTGGATGTTTTCTTTCCTGGCAGAGTTTCTCCTTGCAAGATATGGTGGAAAAGCTTTTTGCTGAGTGTAGAGCGGCAAGACACGCAGAAGACGCAGATACGCAGCTCTCCGAAGCTAAGTGCCGGTCCCGGGCTTCTTTCGGCACAAACCGCTCTCAGGAGCTCCCCGCGCTCGCCACAATGCTCTGTGTGCGAAGAAGCCGCTTCTTCGCCTCCGGGAGAATCGGCGAGCGGCAGCTTCCCAAAGGCGAAGATGCAAGCTGCAGCACGCAGGCACAGTGTGGGCAGCCTTCAGACTTAGAGAAAACAGTACTTTACCACTCTCCTGCCTTTTCCATGGTTATTCTATTGGAAAAGAAGGAGTTTTGGACAACTACCTTTCATTCTTGCCAAACTCTTTGCAGACCCCCGTGCAAGCTTTAGAACAAGATTTTGGATGTTTTCTTTCCTGGCAGAGTTTCTCCTTGCAAGATATGGTGGAAAAGCTTTTTGCTGAGTGTAGAGCGGCAAGACACGCAGAAGACGCAGATACGCAGCTCTCCGAAGCTAAGTGCCGGTCCCGGGCTTCTTTCGGCACAAACCGCTCTCAGGAGCTCCCTGCGCTCGCCACAATGCTCTGTGTGCGAAGAAGCCGCTTCTTCGCCTCCGGGAGAATCGGCGAGCGGCAGCTTCCCAAAGGCGAAGATGCAAGCTGCAGCACACAGGCACAGTGTGGGCAGCCTTCAGACTTAGAGAAAACAGCCCTTTACCACTCTCCTGCCTTTTCCATGGTTATTCTATTGGAAAAGAACGAGTTTTGGACAACTACCTTTCATTCTTGCCAAACTCTTTGCAGACCCCCGTGCAAGCTTTAGAACAAGATTTTGGATGTTTTCTTTCCTGGCAGAGTTTCTCCTTGCAAGATATGGTGGAAAAGCTTTTTGCTGAGTGTAGAGCGGCAAGACACGCAGAAGACGCAGATACGCAGCTCTCCGAAGCTAAGTGCCGGTCCCGGGCTTCTTTCGGCACAAACCGCTCTCAGGAGCTCCCCGCGCTCGCCACAATGCTCTGTGTGCGAAGAAGCCGCTTCTTCGCCTCCGGGAGAATCGGCGAGCGGCAGCTTCCCAAAGGCGAAGATGCAAGCTGCAGCACACAGGCACAGTGTGGGCAGCCTTCAGACTTAGAGAAAACAGTACTTTACCACTCTCCTGCCTTTTCCATGGTTATTCTATTGGAAAAGAAGGAGTTTTGGACAACTACCTTTCATTCTTGCCAAACTCTTTGCAGACCCCCGTGCAAGCTTTAGAACAAGATTTTGGATGTTTTCTTTCCTGGCAGAGTTTCTCCTTGCAAGATATGCTGGAAAAGCTTTTGGCTGAGTGTAGAGCGGCAAGACACGCAGAAGACGCAGATACGCAGCTCTCCGAAGCTAAGTGCCGGTCCCGGGCTTCTTTCGGCACAAACCGCTCTCAGGAGCTCCCCGCGCTCGCCACAATGCTCTGTGTGCGAAGAAGCCGCTTCTTCGCCTCCGGGAGAATCGGCGAGCGGCAGCTTGCCAAAGGCGAAGATGCAAGCTGCAGCACACAGGCACAGTGTGGGCAGCCTTCAGACTTAGAGAAAACAGTACTTTACCACTCTCCTGCCTTTTCCATGGTTATTCTATTGGAAAAGAACGAGTTTTGGACAACTACCTTTCATTCTTGCCAAACTCTTTGCAGACCCCCGTGCAAGCTTTAGAACAAGATTTTGGATGTTTTCTTTCCTGGCAGAGTTTCTCCTTGCAAGATATGGTGGAAAAGCTTTTGGCTGAGTGTAGAGCGGCAAGACACGCAGAAGACGCAGATACGCAGCTCTCCGAAGCTAAGTGCCGGTCCCGGGCTTCTTTCGGCACAAACCGCTCTCAGGAGCTCCCTGCGCTCGCCACAATGCTCTGTGTGCGAAGAAGCCGCTTCTTCGCCTCCGGGAGAATCGGCGAGCGGCAGCTTCCCAAAGGCGAAGATGCAAGCTGCAGCACACAGGCACAGTGTGGGCAGCCTTCAGACTTAGAGAAAACAGTACTTTACCACTCTCCTGCCTTTTCCATGGTTATTCTATTGGAAAAGAACGAGTTTTGGACAACTACCTTTCATTCTTGCCAAACTCTTTGCAGACCCCCGTGCAAGCTTTAGAACAAGATTTTGGATGTTTTCTTTCCTGGCAGAGTTTCTCCTTGCAAGATATGCTGGAAAAGCTTTTTGCTGAGTGTAGAGCGGCAAGACACGCAGAAGACGCAGATACGCAGCTCTCCGACGCTAAGTGCCGGTCCCGGGCTCCTTTCGGCACAAACCGCTCTCAGGAGCTCCCCGCGCTCGCCACAATGCTCTGTGTGCGAAGAAGCCGCTTCTTCGCCTCCGGGAGAATCGGCGAGCGGCAGCTTCCCAAAGGCGAAGATGCAAGCTGCAGCACACAGGCACAGTGTGGGCAGCCTTCAGACTTAGAGAAAACAGTACTTTACCACTCTCCTGCCTTTTCCATGGTTATTCTATTGGAAAAGAACGAGTTTTGGACAACTACCTTTCATTCTTGCCAAACTCTTTGCAGACCCCCGTGCAAGCTTTAGAACAAGATTTTGGATGTTTTCTTTCCTGGCAGAGTTTCTCCTTGCAAGATATGGTGGAAAAGCTTTTTGCTGAGTGTAGAGCGGCAAGACACGCAGAAGACGCAGATACGCAGCTCTCCGACGCTAAGTGCCGGTCCCGGGCTTCTTTCGGCACAAACCACTCTCAGGAGCTCCCTGCGCTCGCCACAATGCTCTGTGTGCGAAGAAGCCGCTTCTTCGCCTCCGGGAGAATCGGCGAGCGGCAGCTTGCCAAAGGCGAAGATGCAAGCTGCAGCACACAGGCACAGTGTGGGCAGCCTTCAGACTTAGAGAAAACAGTACTTTACCACTCTCCTGCCTTTTCCATGGTTATTCTATTGGAAAAGAACGAGTTTTGGACAACTACCTTTCATTCTTGCCCAACTCTTTGCAGACCCCCGTGCAAGCTTTAGAACAAGATTTTGGATGTTTTCTTTCCTGGCAGAGTTTCTCCTTGCAAGATATGGTGGAAAAGCTTTTGGCTGAGTGTAGAGCGGCAAGACACGCAGAAGACGCAGATACGCAGCTCTCCGAAGCTAAGTGCCGGTCCCGGGCTTCTTTCGGCACAAACCGCTCTCAGGAGCTCCCTGCGCTCGCCACAATGCTCTGTGTGCGAAGAAGCCGCTTCTTCGCCTCCGGGAGAATCGGCGAGCGGCAGCTTCCCAAAGGCGAAGATGCAAGCTGCAGCACACAGGCACAGTGTGGGCAGCCTTCAGACTTAGAGAAAACAGTACTTTACCACTCTCCTGCCTTTTCCATGGTTATTCTATTGGAAAAGAACGAGTTTTGGACAACTACCTTTCATTCTTGCCAAACTCTTTGCAGACCCCCGTGCAAGCTTTAGAACAAGATTTTGGATGTTTTCTTTCCTGGCAGAGTTTCTCCTTGCAAAATATGCTGGAAAAGCTTTTTGCTGAGTGTAGAGCGGCAAGACACGCAGAAGACGCAGATACGCAGCTCTCCGAAGCTAAGTGCCGGTCCCGGGCTCCTTTCGGCACAAACCGCTCTCAGGAGCTCCCTGCGCTCGCCACAATGCTCTGTGTGCGAAGAAGCCGCTTCTTCGCCTCCGGGAGAATCGGCGAGCGGCAGCTTCCCAAAGGCGAAGATGCAAGCTGCAGCACACAGGCACAGTGTGGGCAGCCTTCAGACTTAGAGAAAACAGTACTTTACCACTCTCCTGCCTTTTCCATGGTTATTCTATTGGAAAAGAACGAGTTTTGGACAACTACCTTTCATTCTTGCCAAACTCTTTGCAGACCCCCGTGCAAGCTTTAGAACAAGATTTTGGATGTTTTCTTTCCTGGCAGAGTTTCTCCTTGCAAGATATGGTGGAAAAGCTTTTGGCTGAGTGTAGAGCGGCAAGACACGCAGAAGACGCAGATACGCAGCTCTCCGACGCTAAGTGCCGGTCCCGGGCTTCTTTCGGCACAAACCACTCTCAGGAGCTCCCTGCGCTCGCCACAATGCTCTGTGTGCGAAGAAGCCGCTTCTTCGCCTCCGGGAGAATCGGCGAGCGGCAGCTTGCCAAAGGCGAAGATGCAAGCTGCAGCACACAGGCACAGTGTGGGCAGCCTTCAGACTTAGAGAAAACAGTACTTTACCACTCTCCTGCCTTTTCCATGGTTATTCTATTGGAAAAGAACGAGTTTTGGACAACTACCTTTCATTCTTGCCCAACTCTTTGCAGACCCCCGTGCAAGCTTTAGAACAAGATTTTGGATGTTTTCTTTCCTGGCAGAGTTTCTCCTTGCAAGATATGGTGGAAAAGCTTTTGGCTGAGTGTAGAGCGGCAAGACACGCAGAAGACGCAGATACGCAGCTCTCCGAAGCTAAGTGCCGGTCCCGGGCTTCTTTCGGCACAAACCGCTCTCAGGAGCTCCCTGCGCTCGCCACAATGCTCTGTGTGCGAAGAAGCCGCTTCTTCGCCTCCGGGAGAATCGGCGAGCGGCAGCTTCCCAAAGGCGAAGATGCAAGCTGCAGCACACAGGCACAGTGTGGGCAGCCTTCAGACTTAGAGAAAACAGTACTTTACCACTCTCCTGCCTTTTCCATGGTTATTCTATTGGAAAAGAACGAGTTTTGGACAACTACCTTTCATTCTTGCCAAACTCTTTGCAGACCCCCGTGCAAGCTTTAGAACAAGATTTTGGATGTTTTCTTTCCTGGCAGAGTTTCTCCTTGCAAGATATGGTGGAAAAGCTTTTTGCTGAGTGTAGAGCGGCAAGACACGCAGAAGACGCAGATACGCAGCTCTCCGACGCTAAGTGCCGGTCCCGGGCTTCTTTCGGCACAAACCACTCTCAGGAGCTCCCTGCGCTCGCCACAATGCTCTGTGTGCGAAGAAGCCGCTTCTTCGCCTCCGGGAGAATCGGCGAGCGGCAGCTTGCCAAAGGCGAAGATGCAAGCTGCAGCACACAGGCACAGTGTGGGCAGCCTTCAGACTTAGAGAAAACAGTACTTTACCACTCTCCTGCCTTTTCCATGGTTATTCTATTGGAAAAGAACGAGTTTTGGACAACTACCTTTCATTCTTGCCAAACTCTTTGCAGACCCCCGTGCAAGCTTTAGAACAAGATTTTGGATGTTTTCTTTCCTGGCAGAGTTTCTCCTTGCAAGATATGGTGGAAAAGCTTTTGGCTGAGTGTAGAGCGGCAAGACACGCAGAAGACGCAGATACGCAGCTCTCCGAAGCTAAGTGCCGGTCCCGGGCTTCTTTCGGCACAAACCGCTCTCAGGAGCTCCCTGCGCTCGCCACAATGCTCTGTGTGCGAAGAAGCCGCTTCTTCGCCTCCGGGAGAATCGGCGAGCGGCAGCTTCCCAAAGGCGAAGATGCAAGCTGCAGCACACAGGCACAGTGTGGGCAGCCTTCAGACTTAGAGAAAACAGTACTTTACCACTCTCCTGCCTTTTCCATGGTTATTCTATTGGAAAAGAACGAGTTTTGGACAACTACCTTTCATTCTTGCCAAACTCTTTGCAGACCCCCGTGCAAGCTTTAGAACAAGATTTTGGATGTTTTCTTTCCTGGCAGAGTTTCTCCTTGCAAGATATGGTGGAAAAGCTTTTTGCTGAGTGTAGAGCGGCAAGACACGCAGAAGACGCAGATACGCAGCTCTCCGAAGCTAAGTGCCGGTCCCGGGCTCCTTTCGGCACAAACCGCTCTCAGGAGCTCCCTGCGCTCGCCACAATGCTCTGTGTGCGAAGAAGCCGCTTCTTCGCCTCCGGGAGAATCGGCGAGCGGCAGCTTCCCAAAGGCGAAGATGCAAGCTGCAGCACACAGGCACAGTGTGGGCAGCCTTCAGACTTAGAGAAAACAGTACTTTACCACTCTCCTGCCTTTTCTATGGTTATTCTATTGGAAAAGAACGAGTTTTGGACAACTACCTTTCATTCTTGCCAAACTCTTTGCAGACCCCCGTGCAAGCTTTAGAACAAGATTTTGGATGTTTTCTTTCCTGGCAGAGTTTCTCCTTGCAAGATATGGTGGAAAAGCTTTTTGCTGAGTGTAGAGCGGCAAGACACGCAGAAGACGCAGATACGCAGCTCTCCGAAGCTAAGTGCCGGTCCCGGGCTTCTTTCGGCACAAACCGCTCTCAGGAGCTCCCTGCGCTCGCCACAATGCTCTGTGTGCGAAGAAGCCGCTTCTTCGCCTGCGGGAGAATCGGCGAGCGGCAGCTTCCCAAAGGCGAAGATGCAAGCTGCAGCACACAGGCACAGTGTGGGCAGCCTTCAGACTTAGAGAAAACAGTACTTTACCACTCTCCTGCCTTATCCATGGTTATTCTATTGTAAAAGAACGAGTTTTGGACAACTACCTTTCATTCTTGCCAAACTCTTTGCAGACCCCCGTGCAAGCTTTAGAACAAGATTTTGGATGTTTTCTTTCCTGGCAGAGTTTCTCCTTGCAAGATATGGTGGAAAAGCTTTTTGCTGAGTGTAGAGCGGCAAGACACGCAGAAGACGCAGATACGCAGCTCTCCGAAGCTAAGTGCCGGTCCCGGGCTTCTTTCGGCACAAACCGCTCTCAGGAGCTCCCTGCGCTCGCCACAATGCTCTGTGTGCGAAGAAGCCGCTTCTTCGCCTCCGGGAGAATCGGCGAGCGGCAGCTTCCCAAAGGCGAAGATGCAAGCTGCAGCACACAGGCACAGTGTGGGCAGCCTTCAGACTTAGAGAAAACAGTACTTTACCACTCTCCTGCCTTTTCCATGGTTATTCTATTGGAAAAGAACGAGTTTTGGACAACTACCTTTCATTCTTGCCAAACTCTTTGCAGACCCCCGTGCAAGCTTTAGAACAAGATTTTGGATGTTTTCTTTCCTGGCAGAGTTTCTCCTTGCAAGATATGGTGGAAAAGCTTTTTGCTGAGTGTAGAGCGGCAAGACACGCAGAAGACGCAGATACGCAGCTCTCCGAAGCTAAGTGCCGGTCCCGGGCTTCTTTCGGCACAAACCGCTCTCAGGAGCTCCCTGCGCTCGCCACAATGCTCTGTGTGCGAAGAAGCCGCTTCTTCGCCTGCGGGAGAATCGGCGAGCGGCAGCTTCCCAAAGGCAAAGATGCAAGCTGCAGCACACAGGCACAGTGTGGGCAGCCTTCAGACTTAGAGAAAACAGTACTTTACCACTCTCCTGCCTTTTCCATGGTTATTCTATTGGAAAAGAACGAGTTTTGGACAACTACCTTTCATTCTTGCCAAACTCTTTGCAGACCCCCGTGCAAGCTTTAGAACAAGATTTTGGATGTTTTCTTTCCTGGCAGAGTTTCTCCTTGCAAGATATGGTGGAAAAGCTTTTTGCTGAGTGTAGAGCGGCAAGACACGCAGAAGACGCAGATACGCAGCTCTCCGAAGCTAAGTGCCGGTCCCGGGCTTCTTTCGGCACAAACCGCTCTCAGGAGCTCCCTGCGCTCGCCACAATGCTCTGTGTGCGAAGAAGCCGCTTCTTCGCCTCCGGGAGAATCGGCGAGCGGCAGCTTCCCAAAGGCGAAGATGCAAGCTGCAGCACACAGGCACAGTGTGGGCAGCCTTCAGACTTAGAGAAAACAGTACTTTACCACTCTCCTGCCTTTTCCATGGTTATTCTATTGGAAAAGAACGAGTTTTGGACAACTACCTTTCATTCTTGCCAAACTCTTTGCAGACCCCCGTGCAAGCTTTAGAACAAGATTTTGGATGTTTTCTTTCCTGGCAGAGTTTCTCCTTGCAAGATATGGTGGAAAAGCTTTTTGCTGAGTGTAGAGCGGCAAGACACGCAGAAGACGCAGATACGCAGCTCTCCGAAGCTAAGTGCCGGTCCCGGGCTTCTTTCGGCACAAACCGCTCTCAGGAGCTCCCCGCGCTCGCCACAATGCTCTGTGTGCGAAGAAGCCGCTTCTTCGCCTCCGGGAGAATCGGCGAGCGGCAGCTTGCCAAAGGCGAAGATGCAAGCTGCAGCACACAGGCACAGTGTGGGCAGCCTTCAGACTTAGAGAAAACAGTACTTTACCACTCTCCTGCCTTTTCCATGGTTATTCTATTGGAAAAGAACGAGTTTTGGACAACTACCTTTCATTCTTGCCAAACTCTTTGCAGACCCCCGTGCAAGCTTTAGAACAAGATTTTGGATGTTTTCTTTCCTGGCAGAGTTTCTCCTTGCAAGATATGGTGGAAAAGCTTTTTGCTGAGTGTAGAGCGGCAAGACACGCAGAAGACGCAGATACGCAGCTCTCCGAAGCTAAGTGCCGGTCCCGGGCTTCTTTCGGCACAAACCGCTCTCAGGAGCTCCCCGCGCTCGCCACAATGCTCTGTGTGCGAAGAAGCCGCTTCTTCGCCTCCGGGAGAATCGGCGAGCGGCAGCTTCCCAAAGGCGAAGATGCAAGCTGCAGCACACAGGCACAGTGTGGGCAGCCTTCAGACTTAGAGAAAACAGTACTTTACCACTCTCCTGCCTTTTCCATGGTTATTCTATTGGAAAAGAACGAGTTTTGGACAACTACCTTTCATTCTTGCCAAACTCTTTGCAGACCCCCGTGCAAGCTTTAGAACAAGATTTTGGATGTTTTCTTTCCTGGCAGAGTTTCTCCTTGCAAGATATGCTGGAAAAGCTTTTTGCTGAGTGTAGAGCGGCAAGACACGCAGAAGACGCAGATACGCAGCTCTCCGAAGCTAAGTGCCGGTCCCGGGCTTCTTTCGGCACAAACCGCTCTCAGGAGCTCCCCGCGCTCGCCACAATGCTCTGTGTGCGAAGAAGCCGCTTCTTCGCCTCCGGGAGAATCGGCGAGCGGCAGCTTCCCAAAGGCGAAGATGCAAGCTGCAGCACACAGGCACAGTGTGGGCAGCCTTCAGACTTAGAGAAAACAGTACTTTACCACTCTCCTGCCTTTTCCATGGTTATTCTATTGGAAAAGAACGAGTTTTGGACAACTACCTTTCATTCTTGCCAAACTCTTTGCAGACCCCCGTGCAAGCTTTAGAACAAGATTTTGGATGTTTTCTTTCCTGGCAGAGTTTCTCCTTGCAAGATATGGTGGAAAAGCTTTTGGCTGAGTGTAGAGCGGCAAGACACGCAGAAGACGCAGATACGCAGCTCTCCGAAGCTAAGTGCCGGTCCCGGGCTCCTTTCGGCACAAACCGCTCTCAGGAGCTCCCCGCGCTCGCCACAATGCTCTGTGTGCGAAGAAGCCGCTTCTTCGCCTCCGGGAGAATCGGCGAGCGGCAGCTTGCCAAAGGCGAAGATGCAAGCTGCAGCACACAGGCACAGTGTGGGCAGCCTTCAGACTTAGAGAAAACAGTACTTTACCACTCTCCTGCCTTTTCCATGGTTATTCTATTGGAAAAGAACGAGTTTTGGACAACTACCTTTCATTCTTGCCAAACTCTTTGCAGACCCCCGTGCAAGCTTTAGAACAAGATTTTGGATGTTTTCTTTCCTGGCAGAGTTTCTCCTTGCAAGATATGGTGGAAAAGCTTTTTGCTGAGTGTAGAGCGGCAAGACACGCAGAAGACGCAGATACGCAGCTCTCCGAAGCTAAGTGCCGGTCCCGGGCTTCTTTCGGCACAAACCGCTCTCAGGAGCTCCCTGCGCTCGCCACAATGCTCTGTGTGCGAAGAAGCCGCTTCTTCGCCTGCGGGAGAATCGGCGAGCGGCAGCTTCCCAAAGGCGAAGATGCAAGCTGCAGCACACAGGCACAGTGTGGGCAGCCTTCAGACTTAGAGAAAACAGTACTTTACCACTCTCCTGCCTTTTCCATGGTTATTCTATTGGAAAAGAACGAGTTTTGGACAACTACCTTTCATTCTTGCCAAACTCTTTGCAGACCCCCGTGCAAGCTTTAGAACAAGATTTTGGATGTTTTCTTTCCTGGCAGAGTTTCTCCTTGCAAGATATGGTGGAAAAGCTTTTTGCTGAGTGTAGAGCGGCAAGACACGCAGAAGACGCAGATACGCAGCTCTCCGAAGCTAAGTGCCGGTCCCGGGCTTCTTTCGGCACAAACCGCTCTCAGGAGCTCCCTGCGCTCGCCACAATGCTCTGTGTGCGAAAAAGCCGCTTCTTCGCCTCCGGGAGAATCGGCGAGCGGCAGCTTCCCAAAGGCGAAGATGCAAGCTGCAGCACACAGGCACAGTGTGGGCAGCCTTCAGACTTAGAGAAAACAGTACTTTACCACTCTCCTGCCTTTTCCATGGTTATTCTATTGGAAAAGAACGAGTTTTGGACAACTACCTTTCATTCTTGCCAAACTCTTTGCAGACCCCCGTGCAAGCTTTAGAACAAGATTTTGGATGTTTTCTTTCCTGGCAGAGTTTCTCCTTGCAAGATATGGTGGAAAAGCTTTTTGCTGAGTGTAGAGCGGCAAGACACGCAGAAGACGCAGATACGCAGCTCTCCGAAGCTAAGTGCCGGTCCCGGGCTTCTTTCGGCACAAACCGCTCTCAGGAGCTCCCCGCGCTCGCCACAATGCTCTGTGTGCGAAGAAGCCGCTTCTTCGCCTCCGGGAGAATCGGCGAGCGGCAGCTTCCCAAAGGCGAAGATGCAAGCTGCAGCACACAGGCACAGTGTGGGCAGCCTTCAGACTTAGAGAAAACAGTACTTTACCACTCTCCTGCCTTTTCCATGGTTATTCTATTGGAAAAGAACGAGTTTTGGACAACTACCTTTCATTCTTGCCAAACTCTTTGCAGACCCCCGTGCAAGCTTTAGAACAAGATTTTGGATGTTTTCTTTCCTGGCAGAGTTTCTCCTTGCAAGATATGGTGGAAAAGCTTTTTGCTGAGTGTAGAGCGGCAAGACACGCAGAAGACGCAGATACGCAGCTCTCCGAAGCTAAGTGCCGGTCCCGGGCTTCTTTCGGCACAAACCGCTCTCAGGAGCTCCCCGCGCTCGCCACAATGCTCTGTGTGCGAAGAAGCCGCTTCTTCGCCTCCGGGAGAATCGGCGAGCGGCAGCTTCCCAAAGGCGAAGATGCAAGCTGCAGCACACAGGCACAGTGTGGGCAGCCTTCAGACTTAGAGAAAACAGTACTTTACCACTCTCCTGCCTTTTCCATGGTTATTCTATTGGAAAAGAACGAGTTTTGGACAACTACCTTTCATTCTTGCCAAACTCTTTGCAGACCCCCGTGCAAGCTTTAGAACAAGATTTTGGATGTTTTCTTTCCTGGCAGAGTTTCTCCTTGCAAGATATGCTGGAAAAGCTTTTTGCTGAGTGTAGAGCGGCAAGACACGCAGAAGACGCAGATACGCAGCTCTCCGAAGCTAAGTGCCGGTCCCGGGCTTCTTTCGGCACAAACCGCTCTCAGGAGCTCCCTGCGCTCGCCACAATGCTCTGTGTGCGAAGAAGCCGCTTCTTCGCCTCCGGGAGAATCGGCGAGCGGCAGCTTCCCAAAGGCGAAGATGCAAGCTGCAGCACACAGGCACAGTGTGGGCAGCCTTCAGACTTAGAGAAAACAGTACTTTACCACTCTCCTGCCTTTTCCATGGTTATTCTATTGGAAAAGAACGAGTTTTGGACAACTACCTTTCATTCTTGCCAAACTCTTTGCAGACCCCCGTGCAAGCTTTAGAACAAGATTTTGGATGTTTTCTTTCCTGGCAGAGTTTCTCCTTGCAAGATATGGTGGAAAAGCTTTTTGCTGAGTGTAGAGCGGCAAGACACGCAGAAGACGCAGATACGCAGCTCTCCGAAGCTAAGTGCCGGTCCCGGGCTTCTTTCGGCACAAACCGCTCTCAGGAGCTCCCTGCGCTCGCCACAATGCTCTGTGTGCGAAGAAGCCGCTTCTTCGCCTGCGGGAGAATCGGCGAGCGGCAGCTTCCCAAAGGCGAAGATGCAAGCTGCAGCACACAGGCACAGTGTGGGCAGCCTTCAGACTTAGAGAAAACAGTACTTTACCACTCTCCTGCCTTTTCCATGGTTATTCTATTGGAAAAGAACGAGTTTTGGACAACTACCTTTCATTCTTGCCAAACTCTTTGCAGACCCCCGTGCAAGCTTTAGAACAAGATTTTGGATGTTTTCTTTCCTGGCAGAGTTTCTCCTTGCAAGATATGGTGGAAAAGCTTTTTGCTGAGTGTAGAGCGGCAAGACACGCAGAAGACGCAGATACGCAGCTCTCCGAAGCTAAGTGCCGGTCCCGGGCTTCTTTCGGCACAAACCGCTCTCAGGAGCTCCCTGCGCTCGCCACAATGCTCTGTGTGCGAAGAAGCCGCTTCTTCGCCTCCGGGAGAATCGGCGAGCGGCAGCTTCCCAAAGGCGAAGATGCAAGCTGCAGCACACAGGCACAGTGTGGGCAGCCTTCAGACTTAGAGAAAACAGTACTTTACCACTCTCCTGCCTTTTCCATGGTTATTCTATTGGAAAAGAACGAGTTTTGGACAACTACCTTTCATTCTTGCCAAACTCTTTGCAGACCCCCGTGCAAGCTTTAGAACAAGATTTTGGATGTTTTCTTTCCTGGCAGAGTTTCTCCTTGCAAGATATGCTGGAAAAGCTTTTTGCTGAGTGTAGAGCGGCAAGACACGCAGAAGACGCAGATACGCAGCTCTCCGAAGCTAAGTGCCGGTCCCGGGCTTCTTTCGGCACAAACCGCTCTCAGGAGCTCCCCGCGCTCGCCACAATGCTCTGTGTGCGAAGAAGCCGCTTCTTCGCCTCCGGGAGAATCGGCGAGCGGCAGCTTCCCAAAGGCGAAGATGCAAGCTGCAGCACACAGGCACAGTGTGGGCAGCCTTCAGACTTAGAGAAAACAGTACTTTACCACTCTCCTGCCTTTTCCATGGTTATTCTATTGGAAAAGAACGAGTTTTGGACAACTACCTTTCATTCTTGCCAAACTCTTTGCAGACCCCCGTGCAAGCTTTAGAACAAGATTTTGGATGTTTTCTTTCCTGGCAGAGTTTCTCCTTGCAAGATATAGTGGAAAAGCTTTTGGCTGAGTGTAGAGCGGCAAGACACGCAGAAGACGCAGATACGCAGCTCTCCGAAGCTAAGTGCCGGTCCCGGGCTTCTTTCGGCACAAACCGCTCTCAGGAGCTCCCTGCGCTCGCCACAATGCTCTGTGTGCGAAGAAGCCGCTTCTTCGCCTCCGGGAGAATCGGCGAGCGGCAGCTTCCCAAAGGCGAAGATGCAAGCTGCAGCACACAGGCACAGTGTGGGCAGCCTTCAGACTTAGAGAAAACAGTACTTTACCACTCTCCTGCCTTTTCCATGGTTATTCTATTGGAAAAGAACGAGTTTTGGACAACTACCTTTCATTCTTGCCAAACTCTTTGCAGACCCCCGTGCAAGCTTTAGAACAAGATTTTGGATGTTTTCTTTCCTGGCAGAGTTTCTCCTTGCAAGATATGGTGGAAAAGCTTTTTGCTGAGTGTAGAGCGGCAAGACACGCAGAAGACGCAGATACGCAGCTCTCCGAAGCTAAGTGCCGGTCCCGGGCTCCTTTCGGCACAAACCGCTCTCAGGAGCTCCCTGCGCTCGCCACAATGCTCTGTGTGCGAAGAAGCCGCTTCTTCGCCTCCGGGAGAATCGGCGAGCGGCAGCTTCCCAAAGGCGAAGATGCAAGCTGCAGCACACAGGCACAGTGTGGGCAGCCTTCAGACTTAGAGAAAACAGTACTTTACCACTCTCCTGCCTTTTCCATGGTTATTCTATTGGAAAAGAACGAGTTTTGGACAACTACCTTTCATTCTTGCCAAACTCTTTGCAGACCCCCCTGCAAGCTTTAGAACAAGATTTTGGATGTTTTCTTTCCTGGCAGAGTTTCTCCTTGCATGATATGGTGGAAAAGCTTTTTGCTGAGTGTAGAGCGGCAAGACACGCAGAAGACGCAGATACGCAGCTCTCCGAAGCTAAGTGCCGGTCCCGGGCTTCTTTCGGCACAAACCGCTCTCAGGAGCTCCCTGCGCTCGCCACAATGCTCTGTGTGCGAAGAAGCCGCTTCTTCGCCTGCGGGAGAATCGGCGAGCGGCAGCTTCCCAAAGGCGAAGATGCAAGCTGCAGCACACAGGCACAGTGTGGGCAGCCTTCAGACTTAGAGAAAACAGTACTTTACCACTCTCCTGCCTTTTCCATGGTTATTCTATTGGAAAAGAACGAGTTTTGGACAACTACCTTTCATTCTTGCCAAACTCTTTGCAGACCCCCGTGCAAGCTTTAGAACAAGATTTTGGATGTTTTCTTTCCTGGCAGAGTTTCTCCTTGCAAGATATGGTGGAAAAGCTTTTGGCTGAGCGTAGAGCGGCAAGACACGCAGAAGACGCAGATACGCAGCTCTCCGAAGCTAAGTGCCGGTCCCGGGCTCCTTTCGGCACAAACCGCTCTCAGGAGCTCCCCGCGCTCGCCACAATGCTCTGTGTGCGAAGAAGCCGCTTCTTCGCCTCCGGGAGAATCGGCGAGCGGCAGCTTCCCAAAGGCGAAGATGCAAGCTGCAGCACACAGGCACAGTGTGGGCAGCCTTCAGACTTAGAGAAAACAGTACTTTACCACTCTCCTGCCTTTTCCATGGTTATTCTATTGGAAAAGAACGAGTTTTGGACAACTACCTTTCATTCTTGCCAAACTCTTTGCAGACCCCCGTGCAAGCTTTAGAACAAGATTTTGGATGTTTTCTTTCCTGGCAGAGTTTCTCCTTGCAAGATATGGTGGAAAAGCTTTTTGCTGAGTGTAGAGCGGCAAGACACGCAGAAGACGCAGATACGCAGCTCTCCGAAGCTAAGTGCCGGTCCCGGGCTTCTTTCGGCACAAACCGCTCTCAGGAGCTCCCTGCGCTCGCCACAATGCTCTGTGTGCGAAGAAGCCGCTTCTTCGCCTGAGGGAGAATCGGCGAGCGGCAGCTTCCCAAAGGCGAAGATGCAAGCTGCAGCACACAGGCACAGTGTGGGCAGCCTTCAGACTTAGAGAAAACAGTACTTTACCACTCTCCTGCCTTATCCATGGTTATTCTATTGGAAAAGAACGAGTTTTGGACAACTACCTTTCATTCTTGCCAAACTCTTTGCAGACCCCCGTGCAAGCTTTAGAACAAGATTTTGGATGTTTTCTTTCCTGGCAGAGTTTCTCCTTGCAAGATATGGTGGAAAAGCTTTTTGCTGAGTGTAGAGCGGCAAGACACGCAGAAGACGCAGATACGCAGCTCTCCGAAGCTAAGTGCCGGTCCCGGGCTTCTTTCGGCACAAACCGCTCTCAGGAGCTCCCCGCGCTCGCCACAATGCTCTGTGTGCGAAGAAGCCGCTTCTTCGCCTCCGGGAGAATCGGCGAGCGGCAGCTTCCCAAAGGCGAAGATGCAAGCTGCAGCACGCAGGCACAGTGTGGGCAGCCTTCAGACTTAGAGAAAACAGTACTTTACCACTCTCCTGCCTTTTCCATGGTTATTCTATTGGAAAAGAACGAGTTTTGGACAACTACCTTTCATTCTTGCCAAACTCTTTGCAGACCCCCGTGCAAGCTTTAGAACAAGATTTTGGATGTTTTCTTTCCTGGCAGAGTTTCTCCTTGCAAGATATGGTGGAAAAGCTTTTTGCTGAGTGTAGAGCGGCAAGACACGCAGAAGACGCAGATACGCAGCTCTCCGAAGCTAAGTGCCGGTCCCGGGCTTCTTTCGGCACAAACCGCTCTCAGGAGCTCCCTGCGCTCGCCACAATGCTCTGTGTGCGAAGAAGCCGCTTCTTCGCCTGCGGGAGAATCGGCGAGCGGCAGCTTCCCAAAGGCGAAGATGCAAGCTGCAGCACACAGGCACAGTGTGGGCAGCCTTCAGACTTAGAGAAAACAGTACTTTACCACTCTCCTGCCTTTTCCATGGTTATTCTATTGGAAAAGAACGAGTTTTGGACAACTACCTTTCATTCTTGCCAAACTCTTTGCAGACCCCCGTGCAAGCTTTAGAACAAGATTTTGGATGTTTTCTTTCCTGGCAGAGTTTCTCCTTGCAAGATATGGTGGAAAAGCTTTTTGCTGAGTGTAGAGCGGCAAGACACGCAGAAGACGCAGATACGCAGCTCTCCGAAGCTAAGTGCCGGTCCCGGGCTTCTTTCGGCACAAACCGCTCTCAGGAGCTCCCTGCGCTCGCCACAATGCTCTGTGTGCGAAGAAGCCGCTTCTTCGCCTGCGGGAGAATCGGCGAGCGGCAGCTTCCCAAAGGCGAAGATGCAAGCTGCAGCACACAGGCACAGTGTGGGCAGCCTTCAGACTTAGAGAAAACAGTACTTTACCACTCTCCTGCCTTTTCCATGGTTATTCTATTGGAAAAGAACGAGTTTTGGACAACTACCTTTCATTCTTGCCAAACTCTTTGCAGACCCCCGTGCAAGCTTTAGAACAAGATTTTGGATGTTTTCTTTCCTGGCAGAGTTTCTCCTTGCATGATATGGTGGAAAAGCTTTTTGCTGAGTGTAGAGCGGCAAGACACGCAGAAGACGCAGATACGCAGCTCTCCGAAGCTAAGTGCCGGTCCCGGGCTTCTTTCGGCACAAACCGCTCTCAGGAGCTCCCTGCGCTCGCCACAATGCTCTGTGTGCGAAGAAGCCGCTTCTTCGCCTCCGGGAGAATCGGCGAGCGGCAGCTTCCCAAAGGCGAAGATGCAAGCTGCAGCACACAGGCACAGTGTGGGCAGCCTTCAGACTTAGAGAAAACAGTACTTTACCACTCTCCTGCCTTTTCCATGGTTATTCTATTGGAAAAGAACGAGTTTTGGACAACTACCTTTCATTCTTGCCAAACTCTTTGCAGACCCCCGTGCAAGCTTTAGAACAAGATTTTGGATGTTTTCTTTCCTGGCAGAGTTTCTCCTTGCAAGATATGGTGGAAAAGCTTTTTGCTGAGTGTAGAGCGGCAAGACACGCAGAAGACGCAGATACGCAGCTCTCCGAAGCTAAGTGCCGGTCCCGGGCTCCTTTCGGCACAAACCGCTCTCAGGAGCTCCCTGCGCTCGCCACAATGCTCTGTGTGCGAAGAAGCCGCTTCTTCGCCTGCGGGAGAATCGGCGAGCGGCAGCTTCCCAAAGGCGAAGATGCAAGCTGCAGCACACAGGCACAGTGTGGGCAGCCTTCAGACTTAGAGAAAACAGTACTTTACCACTCTCCTGCCTTTTCCATGGTTATTCTATTGGAAAAGAACGAGTTTTGGACAACTACCTTTCATTCTTGCCAAACTCTTTGCAGACCCCCGTGCAAGCTTTAGAAGAAGATTTTGGATGTTTTCTTTCCTGGCAGAGTTTCTCCTTGCAAGATATGGTGGAAAAGCTTTTTGCTGAGTGTAGAGCGGCAAGACACGCAGAAGACGCAGATACGCAGCTCTCCGAAGCTAAGTGCCGGTCCCGGGCTCCTTTCGGCACAAACCGCTCTCAGGAGCTCCCTGCGCTCGCCACAATGCTCTGTGTGCGAAGAAGCCGCTTCTTCGCCTGCGGGAGAATCGGCGAGCGGCAGCTTCCCAAAGGCGAAGATGCAAGCTGCAGCACACAGGCACAGTGTGGGCAGCCTTCAGACTTAGAGAAAACAGTACTTTACCACTCTCCTGCCTTTTCCATGGTTATTCTATTGGAAAAGAACGAGTTTTGGACAACTACCTTTCATTCTTGCCAAACTCTTTGCAGACCCCCGTGCAAGCTTTAGAAGAAGATTTTGGATGTTTTCTTTCCTGGCAGAGTTTCTCCTTGCAAGATATGGTGGAAAAGCTTTTTGCTGAGTGTAGAGCGGCAAGACACGCAGAAGACGCAGATACGCAGCTCTCCGAAGCTAAGTGCCGGTCCCGGGCTCCTTTCGGCACAAACCGCTCTCAGGAGCTCCCTGCGCTCGCCACAATGCTCTGTGTGCGAAGAAGCCGCTTCTTCGCCTCCGGGAGAATCGGCGAGCGGCAGCTTCCCAAAGGCGAAGATGCAAGCTGCAGCACACAGGCACAGTGTGGGCAGCCTTCAGACTTAGAGAAAACAGTACTTTACCACTCTCCTGCCTTTTCCATGGTTATTCTATTGGAAAAGAACGAGTTTTGGACAACTACCTTTCATTCTTGCCAAACTCTTTGCAGACCCCCGTGCAAGCTTTAGAACAAGATTTTGGATGTTTTCTTTCCTGGCAGAGTTTCTCCTTGCAAGATATGGTGGAAAAGCTTTTTGCTGAGTGTAGAGCGGCAAGACACGCAGAAGACGCAGATACGCAGCTCTCCGAAGCTAAGTGCCGGTCCCGGGCTTCTTTCGGCACAAACCGCTCTCAGGAGCTCCCTGCGCTCGCCACAATGCTCTGTGTGCGAAGAAGCCGCTTCTTCGCCTCCGGGAGAATCGGCGAGCGGCAGCTTCCCAAAGGCGAAGATGCAAGCTGCAGCACACAGGCACAGTGTGGGCAGCCTTCAGACTTAGAGAAAACAGTACTTTACCACTCTCCTGCCTTTTCCATGGTTATTCTATTGGAAAAGAACGAGTTTTGGACAACTACCTTTCATTCTTGCCAAACTCTTTGCAGACCCCCGTGCAAGCTTTAGAACAAGATTTTGGATGTTTTCTTTCCTGGCAGAGTTTCTCCTTGCAAGATATGGTGGAAAAGCTTTTGGCTGAGTGTAGAGCGGCAAGACACGCAGAAGACGCAGATACGCAGCTCTCCGAAGCTAAGTGCCGGTCCCGGGCTCCTTTCGGCACAAACCGCTCTCAGGAGCTCCCCGCGCTCGCCACAATGCTCTGTGTGCGAAGAAGCCGCTTCTTCGCCTCCGGGAGAATCGGCGAGCGGCAGCTTCCCAAAGGCGAAGATGCAAGCTGCAGCACACAGGCACAGTGTGGGCAGCCTTCAGACTTAGAGAAAACAGTACTTTACCACTCTCCTGCCTTTTCCATGGTTATTCTATTGGAAAAGAACGAGTTTTGGACAACTACCTTTCATTCTTGCCAAACTCTTTGCAGACCCCCGTGCAAGCTTTAGAACAAGATTTTGGATGTTTTCTTTCCTGGCAGAGTTTCTCCTTGCAAGATATGGTGGAAAAGCTTTTTGCTGAGTGTAGAGCGGCAAGACACCCAGAAGACGCAGATACGCAGCTCTCCGAAGCTAAGTGCCGGTCCCGGGCTTCTTTCGGCACAAACCGCTCTCAGGAGCTCCCCGCGCTCGCCACAATGCTCTGTGTGCGAAGAAGCCGCTTCTTCGCCTCCGGGAGAATCGGCGAGCGGCAGCTTCCCAAAGGCGAAGATGCAAGCTGCAGCACACAGGCACAGTGTGGGCAGCCTTCAGACTTAGAGAAAACAGTACTTTACCACTCTCCTGCCTTTTCCATGGTTATTCTATTGGAAAAGAACGAGTTTTGGACAACTACCTTTCATTCTTGCCAAACTCTTTGCAGACCCCCGTGCAAGCTTTAGAACAAGATTTTGGATGTTTTCTTTCCTGGCAGAGTTTCTCCTTGCAAGATATGCTGGAAAAGCTTTTTGCTGAGTGTAGAGCGGCAAGACACGCAGAAGACGCAGATACGCAGCTCTCCGAAGCTAAGTGCCGGTCCCGGGCTTCTTTCGGCACAAACCGCTCTCAGGAGCTCCCCGCGCTCGCCACAATGCTCTGTGTGCGAAGAAGCCGCTTCTTCGCCTCCGGGAGAATCGGCGAGCGGCAGCTTCCCAAAGGCGAAGATGCAAGCTGCAGCACACAGGCACAGTGTGGGCAGCCTTCAGACTTAGAGAAAACAATACTTTACCACTCTCCTGCCTTTTCCATGGTTATTCTATTGGAAAAGAACGAGTTTTGGACAACTACCTTTCATTCTTGCCAAACTCTTTGCAGACCCCCGTGCAAGCTTTAGAACAAGATTTTGGATGTTTTCTTTCCTGGCAGAGTTTCTCCTTGCAAGATATGGTGGAAAAGCTTTTTGCTGAGTGTAGAGCGGCAAGACACGCAGAAGACGCAGATACGCAGCTCTCCGAAGCTAAGTGCCGGTCCCGGGCTTCTTTCGGCACAAACCGCTCTCAGGAGCTCCCCGCGCTCGCCACAATGCTCTGTGTGCGAAGAAGCCGCTTCTTCGCCTCCGGGAGAATCGGCGAGCGGCAGCTTCCCAAAGGCGAAGATGCAAGCTGCAGCACACAGGCACAGTGTGGGCAGCCTTCAGACTTAGAGAAAACAGTACTTGACCACTCTCCTGCCTTTTCCATGGTTATTCTATTGGAAAAGAACGAGTTTTGGACAACTACCTTTCATTCTTGCCAAACTCTTTGCAGACCCCCGTGCAAGCTTTAGAACAAGATTTTGGATGTTTTCTTTCCTGGCAGAGTTTCTCCTTGCAAGATATGGTGGAAAAGCTTTTTGCTGAGTGTAGAGCGGCAAGACACGCAGAAGACGCAGATACGCAGCTCTCCGAAGCTAAGTGCCGGTCCCGGGCTTCTTTCGGCACAAACCGCTCTCAGGAGCTCCCTGCGCTCGCCACAATGCTCTGTGTGCGAAGAAGCCGCTTCTTCGCCTCCGGGAGAATCGGCGAGCGGCAGCTTCCCAAAGGCGAAGATGCAAGCTGCAGCACACAGGCACAGTGTGGGCAGCCTTCAGACTTAGAGAAAACAGTACTTTACCACTCTCCTGCCTTTTCCATGGTTATTCTATTGGAAAAGAACGAGTTTTGGACAACTACCTTTCATTCTTGCCAAACTCTTTGCAGACCCCCGTGCAAGCTTTAGAACAAGATTTTGGATGTTTTCTTTCCTGGCAGAGTTTCTCCTTGCAAGATATGGTGGAAAAGCTTTTGGCTGAGTGTAGAGCGGCAAGACACGCAGAAGACGCAGATACGCAGCTCTCCGAAGCTAAGTGCCGGTCCCGGGCTCCTTTCGGCACAAACCGCTCTCAGGAGCTCCCCGCGCTCGCCACAATGCTCTGTGTGCGAAGAAGCCGCTTCTTCGCCTCCGGGAGAATCGGCGAGCGGCAGCTTGCCAAAGGCGAAGATGCAAGCTGCAGCACACAGGCACAGTGTGGGCAGCCTTCAGACTTAGAGAAAACAGTACTTTACCACTCTCCTGCCTTTTCCATGGTTATTCTATTGGAAAAGAACGAGTTTTGGACAACTACCTTTCATTCTTGCCAAACTCTTTGCAGACCCCCGTGCAAGCTTTAGAACAAGATTTTGGATGTTTTCTTTCCTGGCAGAGTTTCTCCTTGCAAGATATGGTGGAAAAGCTTTTTGCTGAGTGTAGAGCGGCAAGACACGCAGAAGACGCAGATACGCAGCTCTCCGAAGCTAAGTGCCGGTCCCGGGCTTCTTTCGGCACAAACCGCTCTCAGGAGCTCCCTGCGCTCGCCACAATGCTCTGTGTGCGAAGAAGCCGCTTCTTCGCCTCCGGGAGAATCGGCGAGCGGCAGCTTCCCAAAGGCGAAGATGCAAGCTGCAGCACACAGGCACAGTGTGGGCAGCCTTCAGACTTAGAGAAAACAGTACTTTACCACTCTCCTGCCTTTTCCATGGTTATTCTATTGGAAAAGAACGAGTTTTGGACAACTACCTTTCATTCTTGCCAAACTCTTTGCAGACCCCCGTGCAAGCTTTAGAACAAGATTTTGGATGTTTTCTTTCCTGGCAGAGTTTCTCCTTGCAAGATATGGTGGAAAAGCTTTTTGCTGAGTGTAGAGCGGCAAGACACGCAGAAGACGCAGATACGCAGCTCTCCGAAGCTAAGTGCCGGTCCCGGGCTTCTTTCGGCACAAACCGCTCTCAGGAGCTCCCTGCGCTCGCCACAATGCTCTGTGTGCGAAGAAGCCGCTTCTTCGCCTGCGGGAGAATCGGCGAGCGGCAGCTTCCCAAAGGCGAAGATGCAAGCTGCAGCACACAGGCACAGTGTGGGCAGCCTTCAGACTTAGAGAAAACAGTACTTTACCACTCTCCTGCCTTTTCCATGGTTATTCTATTGGAAAAGAACGAGTTTTGGACAACTACCTTTCATTCTTGCCAAACTCTTTGCAGACCCCCGTGCAAGCTTTAGAACAAGATTTTGGATGTTTTCTTTCCTGGCAGAGTTTCTCCTTGCAAGATATGCTGGAAAAGCTTTTTGCTGAGTGTAGAGCGGCAAGACACGCAGAAGACGCAGATACGCAGCTCTCCGAAGCTAAGTGCCGGTCCCGGGCTTCTTTCGGCACAAACCGCTCTCAGGAGCTCCCCGCGCTCGCCACAATGCTCTGTGTGCGAAGAAGCCGCTTCTTCGCCTCCGGGAGAATCGGCGAGCGGCAGCTTCCCAAAGGCGAAGATGCAAGCTGCAGCACACAGGCACAGTGTGGGCAGCCTTCAGACTTAGAGAAAACAGTACTTTACCACTCTCCTGCCTTTTCCATGGTTATTCTATTGGAAAAGAACGAGTTTTGGACAACTACCTTTCATTCTTGCCAAACTCTTTGCAGACCCCCGTGCAAGCTTTAGAACAAGATTTTGGATGTTTTCTTTCCTGGCAGAGTTTCTCCTTGCAAGATATAGTGGAAAAGCTTTTGGCTGAGTGTAGAGCGGCAAGACACGCAGAAGATGCAGATACGCAGCTCTCCGAAGCTAAGTGCCGGTCCCGGGCTTCTTTCGGCACAAACCGCTCTCAGGAGCTCCCTGCGCTCGCCACAATGCTCTGTGTGCGAAGAATCCGCTTCTTCGCCTCCGGGAGAATCGGCGAGCGGCAGCTTCCCAAAGGCGAAGATGCAAGCTGCAGCACACAGGCACAGTGTGGGCAGCCTTCAGACTTAGAGAAAACAGTACTTTACCACTCTCCTGCCTTTTCCATGGTTATTCTATTGGAAAAGAACGAGTTTTGGACAACTACCTTTCATTCTTGCCAAACTCTTTGCAGACCCCCGTGCAAGCTTTAGAACAAGATTTTGGATGTTTTCTTTCCTGGCAGAGTTTCTCCTTGCAAGATATGGTGGAAAAGCTTTTTGCTGAGTGTAGAGCGGCAAGACACGCAGAAGACGCAGATACGCAGCTCTCCGAAGCTAAGTGCCGGTCCCGGGCTCCTTTCGGCACAAACCGCTCTCAGGAGCTCCCTGCGCTCGCCACAATGCTCTGTGTGCGAAGAAGCCGCTTCTTCGCCTCCGGGAGAATCGGCGAGCGGCAGCTTCCCAAAGGCGAAGATGCAAGCTGCAGCACACAGGCACAGTGTGGGCAGCCTTCAGACTTAGAGAAAACAGTACTTTACCACTCTCCTGCCTTTTCCATGGTTATTCTATTGGAAAAGAACGAGTTTTGGACAACTACCTTTCATTCTTGCCAAACTCTTTGCAGACCCCCGTGCAAGCTTTAGAACAAGATTTTGGATGTTTTCTTTCCTGGCAGAGTTTCTCCTTGCATGATATGGTGGAAAAGCTTTTTGCTGAGTGTAGAGCGGCAAGACACGCAGAAGACGCAGATACGCAGCTCTCCGAAGCTAAGTGCCGGTCCCGGGCTTCTTTCGGCACAAACCGCTCTCAGGAGCTCCCTGCGCTCGCCACAATGCTCTGTGTGCGAAGAAGCCGCTTCTTCGCCTGCGGGAGAATCGGCGAGCGGCAGCTTCCCAAAGGCGAAGATGCAAGCTGCAGCACACAGGCACAGTGTGGGCAGCCTTCAGACTTAGAGAAAACAGTACTTTACCACTCTCCTGCCTTTTCCATGGTTATTCTATTGGAAAAGAACGAGTTTTGGACAACTACCTTTCATTCTTGCCAAACTCTTTGCAGACCCCCGTGCAAGCTTTAGAACAAGATTTTGGATGTTTTCTTTCCTGGCAGAGTTTCTCCTTGCAAGATATGGTGGAAAAGCTTTTGGCTGAGCGTAGAGCGGCAAGACACGCAGAAGACGCAGATACGCAGCTCTCCGAAGCTAAGTGCCGGTCCCGGGCTCCTTTCGGCACAAACCGCTCTCAGGAGCTCCCCGCGCTCGCCACAATGCTCTGTGTGCGAAGAAGCCGCTTCTTCGCCTCCGGGAGAATCGGCGAGCGGCAGCTTCCCAAAGGCGAAGATGCAAGCTGCAGCACACAGGCACAGTGTGGGCAGCCTTCAGACTTAGAGAAAACAGTACTTTACCACTCTCCTGCCTTTTCCATGGTTATTCTATTGGAAAAGAACGAGTTTTGGACAACTACCTTTCATTCTTGCCAAACTCTTTGCAGACCCCCGTGCAAGCTTTAGAACAAGATTTTGGATGTTTTCTTTCCTGGCAGAGTTTCTCCTTGCAAGATATGCTGGAAAAGCTTTTTGCTGAGTGTAGAGCGGCAAGACACGCAGAAGACGCAGATACGCAGCTCTCCGAAGCTAAGTGCCGGTCCCGGGCTTCTTTCGGCACAAACCGCTCTCAGGAGCTCCCCGCGCTCGCCACAATGCTCTGTGTGCGAAGAAGCCGCTTCTTCGCCTCCGGGAGAATCGGCGAGCGGCAGCTTCCCAAAGGCGAAGATGCAAGCTGCAGCACACAGGCACAGTGTGGGCAGCCTTCAGACTTAGAGAAAACAGTACTTTACCACTCTCCTGCCTTTTCCATGGTTATTCTATTGGAAAAGAACGAGTTTTGGACAACTACCTTTCATTCTTGCCAAACTCTTTGCAGACCCCCGTGCAAGCTTTAGAACAAGATTTTGGATGTTTTCTTTCCTGGCAGAGTTTCTCCTTGCAAGATATAGTGGAAAAGCTTTTGGCTGAGTGTAGAGCGGCAAGACACGCAGAAGATGCAGATACGCAGCTCTCCGAAGCTAAGTGCCGGTCCCGGGCTTCTTTCGGCACAAACCGCTCTCAGGAGCTCCCTGCGCTCGCCACAATGCTCTGTGTGCGAAGAAGCCGCTTCTTCGCCTCCGGGAGAATCGGCGAGCGGCAGCTTCCCAAAGGCGAAGATGCAAGCTGCAGCACACAGGCACAGTGTGGGCAGCCTTCAGACTTAGAGAAAACAGTACTTTACCACTCTCCTGCCTTTTCCATGGTTATTCTATTGGAAAAGAACGAGTTTTGGACAACTACCTTTCATTCTTGCCAAACTCTTTGCAGACCCCCGTGCAAGCTTTAGAACAAGATTTTGGATGTTTTCTTTCCTGGCAGAGTTTCTCCTTGCAAGATATGGTGGAAAAGCTTTTTGCTGAGTGTAGAGCGGCAAGACACGCAGAAGACGCAGATACGCAGCTCTCCGAAGCTAAGTGCCGGTCCCGGGCTCCTTTCGGCACAAACCGCTCTCAGGAGCTCCCTGCGCTCGCCACAATGCTCTGTGTGCGAAGAAGCCGCTTCTTCGCCTCCGGGAGAATCGGCGAGCGGCAGCTTCCCAAAGGCGAAGATGCAAGCTGCAGCACACAGGCACAGTGTGGGCAGCCTTCAGACTTAGAGAAAACAGTACTTTACCACTCTCCTGCCTTTTCCATGGTTATTCTATTGGAAAAGAACGAGTTTTGGACAACTACCTTTCATTCTTGCCAAACTCTTTGCAGACCCCCGTGCAAGCTTTAGAACAAGATTTTGGATGTTTTCTTTCCTGGCAGAGTTTCTCCTTGCATGATATGGTGGAAAAGCTTTTTGCTGAGTGTAGAGCGGCAAGACACGCAGAAGACGCAGATACGCAGCTCTCCGAAGCTAAGTGCCGGTCCCGGGCTTCTTTCGGCACAAACCGCTCTCAGGAGCTCCCTGCGCTCGCCACAATGCTCTGTGTGCGAAGAAGCCGCTTCTTCGCCTGCGGGAGAATCGGCGAGCGGCAGCTTCCCAAAGGCGAAGATGCAAGCTGCAGCACACAGGCACAGTGTGGGCAGCCTTCAGACTTAGAGAAAACAGTACTTTACCACTCTCCTGCCTTTTCCATGGTTATTCTATTGGAAAAGAAGGAGTTTTGGACAACTACCTTTCATTCTTGCCAAACTCTTTGCAGACCCCCGTGCAAGCTTTAGAACAAGATTTTGGATGTTTTCTTTCCTGGCAGAGTTTCTCCTTGCAAGATATGGTGGAAAAGCTTTTGGCTGAGCGTAGAGCGGCAAGACACGCAGAAGACGCAGATACGCAGCTCTCCGAAGCTAAGTGCCGGTCCCGGGCTCCTTTCGGCACAAACCGCTCTCAGGAGCTCCCCGCGCTCGCCACAATGCTCTGTGTGCGAAGAAGCCGCTTCTTCGCCTCCGGGAGAATCGGCGAGCGGCAGCTTCCCAAAGGCGAAGATGCAAGCTGCAGCACACAGGCACAGTGTGGGCAGCCTTCAGACTTAGAGAAAACAGTACTTTACCACTCTCCTGCCTTTTCCATGGTTATTCTATTGGAAAAGAACGAGTTTTGGACAACTACCTTTCATTCTTGCCAAACTCTTTGCAGACCCCCGTGCAAGCTTTAGAACAAGATTTTGGATGTTTTCTTTCCTGGCAGAGTTTCTCCTTGCAAGATATGGTGGAAAAGCTTTTTGCTGAGTGTAGAGCGGCAAGACACGCAGAAGACGCAGATACGCAGCTCTCCGAAGCTAAGTGCCGGTCCCGGGCTTCTTTCGGCACAAACCGCTCTCAGGAGCTCCCTGCGCTCGCCACAATGCTCTGTGTGCGAAGAAGCCGCTTCTTCGCCTCCGGGAGAATCGGCGAGCGGCAGCTTCCCAAAGGCGAAGATGCAAGCTGCAGCACACAGGCACAGTGTGGGCAGCCTTCAGACTTAGAGAAAACAGTACTTTACCACTCTCCTGCCTTATCCATGGTTATTCTATTGGAAAAGAACGAGTTTTGGACAACTACCTTTCATTCTTGCCAAACTCTTTGCAGACCCCCGTGCAAGCTTTAGAACAAGATTTTGGATGTTTTCTTTCCTGGCAGAGTTTCTCCTTGCAAGATATGGTGGAAAAGCTTTTTGCTGAGTGTAGAGCGGCAAGACACGCAGAAGACGCAGATACGCAGCTCTCCGAAGCTAAGTGCCGGTCCCGGGCTTCTTTCGGCACAAACCGCTCTCAGGAGCTCCCCGCGCTCGCCACAATGCTCTGTGTGCGAAGAAGCCGCTTCTTCGCCTCCGGGAGAATCGGCGAGCGGCAGCTTCCCAAAGGCGAAGATGCAAGCTGCAGCACGCAGGCACAGTGTGGGCAGCCTTCAGACTTAGAGAAAACAGTACTTTACCACTCTCCTGCCTTTTCCATGGTTATTCTATTGGAAAAGAACGAGTTTTGGACAACTACCTTTCATTCTTGCCAAACTCTTTGCAGACCCCCGTGCAAGCTTTAGAACAAGATTTTGGATGTTTTCTTTCCTGGCAGAGTTTCTCCTTGCAAGATATGGTGGAAAAGCTTTTTGCTGAGTGTAGAGCGGCAAGACACGCAGAAGACGCAGATACGCAGCTCTCCGAAGCTAAGTGCCGGTCCCAGGCTTCTTTCGGCACAAACCGCTCTCAGGAGCTCCCTGCGCTCGCCACAATGCTCTGTGTGCGAAGAAGCCGCTTCTTCGCCTGCGGGAGAATCGGCGAGCGGCAGCTTGCCAAAGGCGAAGATGCAAGCTGCAGCACACAGGCACAGTGTGGGCAGCCTTCAGACTTAGAGAAAACAGTACTTTACCACTCTCCTGCCTTTTCCATGGTTATTCTATTGGAAAAGAACGAGTTTTGGACAACTACCTTTCATTCTTGCCAAACTCTTTGCAGACCCCCGTGCAAGCTTTAGAACAAGATTTTGGATGTTTTCTTTCCTGGCAGAGTTTCTCCTTGCAAGATATGGTGGAAAAGCTTTTTGCTGAGTGTAGAGCGGCAAGACACGCAGAAGACGCAGATACGCAGCTCTCCGAAGCTAAGTGCCGGTCCCGGGCTTCTTTCGGCACAAACCGCTCTCAGGAGCTCCCCGCGCTCGCCACAATGCTCTGTGTGCGAAGAAGCCGCTTCTTCGCCTCCGGGAGAATCGGCGAGCGGCAGCTTGCCAAAGGCGAAGATGCAAGCTGCAGCACACAGGCACAGTGTGGGCAGCCTTCAGACTTAGAGAAAACAGTACTTTACCACTCTCCTGCCTTTTCCATGGTTATTCTATTGGAAAAGAACGAGTTTTGGACAACTACCTTTCATTCTTGCCAAACTCTTTGCAGACCCCCGTGCAAGCTTTAGAACAAGATTTTGGATGTTTTCTTTCCTGGCAGAGTTTCTCCTGGCAAGATATGCTGGAAAAGCTTTTTGCTGAGTGTAGAGCGGCAAGACACGCAGAAGACGCAGATACGCAGCTCTCCGAAGCTAAGTGCCGGTCCCGGGCTCCTTTCGGCACAAACCGCTCTCAGGAGCTCCCTGCGCTCGCCACAATGCTCTGTGTGCGAAGAAGCCGCTTCTTCGCCTCCGGGAGAATCGGCGAGCGGCAGCTTCCCAAAGGCGAAGATGCAAGCTGCAGCACACAGGCACAGTGTGGGCAGCCTTCAGACTTAGAGAAAACAGTACTTTACCACTCTCCTGCCTTTTCCATGGTTATTCTATTGGAAAAGAACGAGTTTTGGACAACTACCTTTCATTCTTGCCAAACTCTTTGCAGACCCCCGTGCAAGCTTTAGAACAAGATTTTGGATGTTTTCTTTCCTGGCAGAGTTTCTCCTTGCAAGATATGGTGGAAAAGCTTTTGGCTGAGCGTAGAGCGGCAAGACACGCAGAAGACGCAGATACGCAGCTCTCCGAAGCTAAGTGCCGGTCCCGGGCTCCTTTCGGCACAAACCGCTCTCAGGAGCTCCCCGCGCTCGCCACAATGCTCTGTGTGCGAAGAAGCCGCTTCTTCGCCTCCGGGAGAATCGGCGAGCGGCAGCTTCCCAAAGGCGAAGATGCAAGCTGCAGCACACAGGCACAGTGTGGGCAGCCTTCAGACTTAGAGAAAACAGTACTTTACCACTCTCCTGCCTTTTCCATGGTTATTCTATTGGAAAAGAACGAGTTTTGGACAACTACCTTTCATTCTTGCCAAACTCTTTGCAGACCCCCGTGCAAGCTTTAGAACAAGATTTTGGATGTTTTCTTTCCTGGCAGAGTTTCTCCTTGCAAGATATGGTGGAAAAGCTTTTTGCTGAGTGTAGAGCGGCAAGACACGCAGAAGACGCAGATACGCAGCTCTCCGAAGCTAAGTGCCGGTCCCGGGCTTCTTTCGGCACAAACCGCTCTCAGGAGCTCCCTGCGCTCGCTACAATGCTCTGTGTGCGAAGAAGCCGCTTCTTCGCCTCCGGGAGAATCGGCGAGCGGCAGCTTCCCAAAGGCGAAGATGCAAGCTGCAGCACACAGGCACAGTGTGGGCAGCCTTCAGACTTAGAGAAAACAGTACTTTACCACTCTCCTGCCTTATCCATGGTTATTCTATTGGAAAAGAACGAGTTTTGGACAACTACCTTTCATTCTTGCCAAACTCTTTGCAGACCCCCGTGCAAGCTTTAGAACAAGATTTTGGATGTTTTCTTTCCTGGCAGAGTTTCTCCTTGCAAGATATGGTGGAAAAGCTTTTTGCTGAGTGTAGAGCGGCAAGACACGCAGAAGACGCAGATACGCAGCTCTCCGAAGCTAAGTGCCGGTCCCGGGCTTCTTTCGGCACAAACCGCTCTCAGGAGCTCCCCGCGCTCGCCACAATGCTCTGTGTGCGAAGAAGCCGCTTCTTCGCCTCCGGGAGAATCGGCGAGCGGCAGCTTCCCAAAGGCGAAGATGCAAGCTGCAGCACGCAGGCACAGTGTGGGCAGCCTTCAGACTTAGAGAAAACAGTACTTTACCACTCTCCTGCCTTTTCCATGGTTATTCTATTGGAAAAGAACGAGTTTTGGACAACTACCTTTCATTCTTGCCAAACTCTTTGCAGACCCCCGTGCAAGCTTTAGAACAAGATTTTGGATGTTTTCTTTCCTGGCAGAGTTTCTCCTTGCAAGATATGGTGGAAAAGCTTTTTGCTGAGTGTAGAGCGGCAAGACACGCAGAAGACGCAGATACGCAGCTCTCCGAAGCTAAGTGCCGGTCCCGGGCTTCTTTCGGCACAAACCGCTCTCAGGAGCTCCCTGCGCTCGCCACAATGCTCTGTGTGCGAAGAAGCCGCTTCTTCGCCTGCGGGAGAATCGGCGAGCGGCAGCTTCCCAAAGGCGAAGATGCAAGCTGCAGCACACAGGCACAGTGTGGGCAGCCTTCAGACTTAGAGAAAACAGTACTTTACCACTCTCCTGCCTTTTCCATGGTTATTCTATTGGAAAAGAACGAGTTTTGGACAACTACCTTTCATTCTTGCCAAACTCTTTGCAGACCCCCGTGCAAGCTTTAGAAGAAGATTTTGGATGTTTTCTTTCCTGGCAGAGTTTCTCCTTGCAAGATATGGTGGAAAAGCTTTTTGCTGAGTGTAGAGCGGCAAGACACGCAGAAGACGCAGATACGCAGCTCTCCGAAGCTAAGTGCCGGTCCCGGGCTTCTTTCGGCACAAACCGCTCTCAGGAGCTCCCTGCGCTCGCCACAATGCTCTGTGTGCGAAGAAGCCGCTTCTTCGCCTGCGGGAGAATCGGCGAGCGGCAGCTTGCCAAAGGCGAAGATGCAAGCTGCAGCACACAGGCACAGTGTGGGCAGCCTTCAGACTTAGAGAAAACAGTACTTTACCACTCTCCTGCCTTTTCCATGGTTATTCTATTGGAAAAGAACGAGTTTTGGACAACTACCTTTCATTCTTGCCAAACTCTTTGCAGACCCCCGTGCAAGCTTTAGAACAAGATTTTGGATGTTTTCTTTCCTGGCAGAGTTTCTCCTTGCATGATATGGTGGAAAAGCTTTTTGCTGAGTGTAGAGCGGCAAGACACGCAGAAGACGCAGATACGCAGCTCTCCGAAGCTAAGTGCCGGTCCCGGGCTTCTTTCGGCACAAACCGCTCTCAGGAGCTCCCTGCGCTCGCCACAATGCTCTGTGTGCGAAGAAGCCGCTTCTTCGCCTCCGGGAGAATCGGCGAGCGGCAGCTTCCCAAAGGCGAAGATGCAAGCTGCAGCACACAGGCACAGTGTGGGCAGCCTTCAGACTTAGAGAAAACAGTACTTTACCACTCTCCTGCCTTTTCCATGGTTATTCTATTGGAAAAGAACGAGTTTTGGACAACTACCTTTCATTCTTGCCAAACTCTTTGCAGACCCCCGTGCAAGCTTTAGAACAAGATTTTGGATGTTTTCTTTCCTGGCAGAGTTTCTCCTTGCAAGATATGGTGGAAAAGCTTTTTGCTGAGTGTAGAGCGGCAAGACACGCAGAAGACGCAGATACGCAGCTCTCCGAAGCTAAGTGCCGGTCCCGGGCTCCTTTCGGCACAAACCGCTCTCAGGAGCTCCCTGCGCTCGCCACAATGCTCTGTGTGCGAAGAAGCCGCTTCTTCGCCTGCGGGAGAATCGGCGAGCGGCAGCTTCCCAAAGGCGAAGATGCAAGCTGCAGCACACAGGCACAGTGTGGGCAGCCTTCAGACTTAGAGAAAACAGTACTTTACCACTCTCCTGCCTTTTCCATGGTTATTCTATTGGAAAAGAACGAGTTTTGGACAACTACCTTTCATTCTTGCCAAACTCTTTGCAGACCCCCGTGCAAGCTTTAGAACAAGATTTTGGATGTTTTCTTTCCTGGCAGAGTTTCTCCTTGCAAGATATGGTGGAAAAGCTTTTTGCTGAGTGTAGAGCGGCAAGACACGCAGAAGACGCAGATACGCAGCTCTCCGAAGCTAAGTGCCGGTCCCGGGCTCCTTTCGGCACAAACCGCTCTCAGGAGCTCCCTGCGCTCGCCACAATGCTCTGTGTGCGAAGAAGCCGCTTCTTCGCCTGCGGGAGAATCGGCGAGCGGCAGCTTCCCAAAGGCGAAGATGCAAGCTGCAGCACACAGGCACAGTGTGGGCAGCCTTCAGACTTAGAGAAAACAGTACTTTACCACTCTCCTGCCTTTTCCATGGTTATTCTATTGGAAAAGAACGAGTTTTGGACAACTACCTTTCATTCTTGCCAAACTCTTTGCAGACCCCCGTGCAAGCTTTAGAAGAAGATTTTGGATGTTTTCTTTCCTGGCAGAGTTTCTCCTTGCAAGATATGGTGGAAAAGCTTTTTGCTGAGTGTAGAGCGGCAAGACACGCAGAAGACGCAGATACGCAGCTCTCCGAAGCTAAGTGCCGGTCCCGGGCTTCTTTCGGCACAAACCGCTCTCAGGAGCTCCCTGCGCTCGCCACAATGCTCTGTGTGCGAAGAAGCCGCTTCTTCGCCTGCGGGAGAATCGGCGAGCGGCAGCTTCCCAAAGGCGAAGATGCAAGCTGCAGCACACAGGCACAGTGTGGGCAGCCTTCAGACTTAGAGAAAACAGTACTTTACCACTCTCCTGCCTTTTCCATGGTTATTCTATTGGAAAAGAACGAGTTTTGGACAACTACCTTTCATTCTTGCCAAACTCTTTGCAGACCCCCGTGCAAGCTTTAGAACAAGATTTTGGATGTTTTCTTTCCTGGCAGAGTTTCTCCTTGCAAGATATGGTGGAAAAGCTTTTTGCTGAGTGTAGAGCGGCAAGACACGCAGAAGACGCAGATACGCAGCTCTCCGAAGCTAAGTGCCGGTCCCGGGCTTCTTTCGGCACAAACCGCTCTCAGGAGCTCCCTGCGCTCGCCACAATGCTCTGTGTGCGAAGAAGCCGCTTCTTCGCCTGCGGGAGAATCGGCAAGCGGCAGCTTCCCAAAGGCGAAGATGCAAGCTGCAGCACACAGGCACAGTGTGGGCAGCCTTCAGACTTAGAGAAAACAGTACTTTACCACTCTCCTGCCTTTTCCATGGTTATTCTATTGGAAAAGAACGAGTTTTGGACAACTACCTTTCATTCTTGCCAAACTCTTTGCAGACCCCCGTGCAAGCTTTAGAACAAGATTTTGGATGTTTTCTTTCCTGGCAGAGTTTCTCCTTGCAAGATATGGTGGAAAAGCTTTTGGCTGAGTGTAGAGCGGCAAGACACGCAGAAGACGCAGATACGCAGCTCTCCGAAGCTAAGTGCCGGTCCCGGGCTCCTTTCGGCACAAACCGCTCTCAGGAGCTCCCCGCGCTCGCCACAATGCTCTGTGTGCGAAGAAGCCGCTTCTTCGCCTCCGGGAGAATCGGCGAGCGGCAGCTTCCCAAAGGCGAAGATGCAAGCTGCAGCACACAGGCACAGTGTGGGCAGCCTTCAGACTTAGAGAAAACAGTACTTTACCACTCTCCTGCCTTTTCCATGGTTATTCTATTGGAAAAGAACGAGTTTTGGACAACTACCTTTCATTCTTGCCAAACTCTTTGCAGACCCCCGTGCAAGCTTTAGAACAAGATTTTGGATGTTTTCTTTCCTGGCAGAGTTTCTCCTTGCAAGATATGGTGGAAAAGCTTTTTGCTGAGTGTAGAGCGGCAAGACACGCAGAAGACGCAGATACGCAGCTCTCCGAAGCTAAGTGCCGGTCCCGGGCTTCTTTCGGCACAAACCGCTCTCAGGAGCTCCCTGCGCTCGCCACAATGCTCTGTGTGCGAAGAAGCCGCTTCTTCGCCTGCGGGAGAATCGGCGAGCGGCAGCTTCCCAAAGGCGAAGATGCAAGCTGCAGCACACAGGCACAGTGTGGGCAGCCTTCAGACTTAGAGAAAACAGTACTTTACCACTCTCCTGCCTTTTCCATGGTTATTCTATTGGAAAAGAACGAGTTTTGGACAACTACCTTTCATTCTTGCCAAACTCTTTGCAGACCCCCGTGCAAGCTTTAGAACAAGATTTTGGATGTTTTCTTTCCTGGCAGAGTTTCTCCTTGCAAGATATGCTGGAAAAGCTTTTTGCTGAGTGTAGAGCGGCAAGACACGCAGAAGACGCAGATACGCAGCTCTCCGAAGCTAAGTGCCGGTCCCGGGCTTCTTTCGGCACAAACCGCTCTCAGGAGCTCCCCGCGCTCGCCACAATGCTCTGTGTGCGAAGAAGCCGCTTCTTCGCCTCCGGGAGAATCGGCGAGCGGCAGCTTCCCAAAGGCGAAGATGCAAGCTGCAGCACACAGGCACAGTGTGGGCAGCCTTCAGACTTAGAGAAAACAGTACTTTACCACTCTCCTGCCTTTTCCATGGTTATTCTATTGGAAAAGAACGAGTTTTGGACAACTACCTTTCATTCTTGCCAAACTCTTTGCAGACCCCCGTGCAAGCTTTAGAACAAGATTTTGGATGTTTTCTTTCCTGGCAGAGTTTCTCCTTGCAAGATATGCTGGAAAAGCTTTTTGCTGAGTGTAGAGCGGCAAGACACGCAGAAGACGCAGATACGCAGCTCTCCGAAGCTAAGTGCCGGTCCCGGGCTCCTTTCGGCACAAACCGCTCTCAGGAGCTCCCTGCGCTCGCCACAATGCTCTGTGTGCGAAGAAGCCGCTTCTTCGCCTCCGGGAGAATCGGCGAGCGGCAGCTTCCCAAAGGCGAAGATGCAAGCTGCAGCACACAGGCACAGTGTGGGCAGCCTTCAGACTTAGAGAAAACAGTACTTTACCACTCTCCTGCCTTTTCCATGGTTATTCTATTGGAAAAGAACGAGTTTTGGACAACTACCTTTCATTCTTGCCAAACTCTTTGCAGACCCCCGTGCAAGCTTTAGAACAAGATTTTGGATGTTTTCTTTCCTGGCAGAGTTTCTCCTTGCATGATATGGTGGAAAAGCTTTTTGCTGAGTGTAGAGCGGCAAGACACGCAGAAGACGCAGATACGCAGCTCTCCGAAGCTAAGTGCCGGTCCCGGGCTTCTTTCGGCACAAACCGCTCTCAGGAGCTCCCTGCGCTCGCCACAATGCTCTGTGTGCGAAGAAGCCGCTTCTTCGCCTCCGGGAGAATCGGCGAGCGGCAGCTTGCCAAAGGCGAAGATGCAAGCTGCAGCACACAGGCACAGTGTGGGCAGCCTTCAGACTTAGAGAAAACAGTACTTTACCACTCTCCTGCCTTTTCCATGGTTATTCTATTGGAAAAGAACGAGTTTTGGACAACTACCTTTCATTCTTGCCAAACTCTTTGCAGACCCCCGTGCAAGCTTTAGAACAAGATTTTGGATGTTTTCTTTCCTGGCAGAGTTTCTCCTTGCAAGATATGGTGGAAAAGCTTTTTGCTGAGTGTAGAGCGGCAAGACACGCAGAAGACGCAGATACGCAGCTCTCCGAAGCTAAGTGCCGGTCCCGGGCTTCTTTCGGCACAAACCGCTCTCAGGAGCTCCCTGCGCTCGCCACAATGCTCTGTGTGCGAAGAAGCCGCTTCTTCGCCTCCGGGAGAATCGGCGAGCGGCAGCTTGCCAAAGGCGAAGATGCAAGCTGCAGCACACAGGCACAGTGTGGGCAGCCTTCAGACTTAGAGAAAACAGTACTTTACCACTCTCCTGCCTTTTCCATGGTTATTCTATTGGAAAAGAACGAGTTTTGGACAACTACCTTTCATTCTTGCCAAACTCTTTGCAGACCCCCGTGCAAGCTTTAGAACAAGATTTTGGATGTTTTCTTTCCTGGCAGAGTTTCTCCTTGCAAGATATGCTGGAAAAGCTTTTTGCTGAGTGTAGAGCGGCAAGACACGCAGAAGACGCAGATACGCAGCTCTCCGAAGCTAAGTGCCGGTCCCGGGCTTCTTTCAGCACAAACCGCTCTCAGGAGCTCCCTGCGCTCGCCACAATGCTCTGTGTGCGAAGAAGCCGCTTCTTCGCCTGCGGGAGAATCGGCGAGCGGCAGCTTCCCAAAGGCGAAGATGCAAGCTGCAGCACACAGGCACAGTGTGGGCAGCCTTCAGACTTAGAGAAAACAGTACTTTACCACTCTCCTGCCTTTTCCATGGTTATTCTATTGGAAAAGAAGGAGTTTTGGACAACTACCTTTCATTCTTGCCAAACTCTTTGCAGACCCCCGTGCAAGCTTTAGAACAAGATTTTGGATGTTTTCTTTCCTGGCAGAGTTTCTCCTTGCAAGATATGGTGGAAAAGCTTTTTGCTGAGTGTAGAGCGGCAAGACACGCAGAAGACGCAGATACGCAGCTCTCCGAAGCTAAGTGCCGGTCCCGGGCTCCTTTCGGCACAAACCGCTCTCAGGAGCTCCCTGCGCTCGCCACAATGCTCTGTGTGCGAAGAAGCCGCTTCTTCGCCTGCGGGAGAATCGGCGAGCGGCAGCTTCCCAAAGGCGAAGATGCAAGCTGCAGCACACAGGCACAGTGTGGGCAGCCTTCAGACTTAGAGAAAACAGTACTTTACCACTCTCCTGCCTTTTCCATGGTTATTCTATTGGAAAAGAACGAGTTTTGGACAACTACCTTTCATTCTTGCCAAACTCTTTGCAGACCCCCGTGCAAGCTTTCGAACAAGATTTTGGATGTTTTCTTTCCTGGCAGAGTTTCTCCTTGCAAGATATGGTGGAAAAGCTTTTTGCTGAGTGTAGAGCGGCAAGACACGCAGAAGACGCAGATACGCAGCTCTCCGAAGCTAAGTGCCGGTCCCGGGCTTCTTTCGGCACAAACCGCTCTCAGGAGCTCCCTGCGCTCGCCACAATGCTCTGTGTGCGAAGAAGCCGCTTCTTCGCCTCCGGGAGAATCGGCGAGCGGCAGCTTCCCAAAGGCGAAGATGCAAGCTGCAGCACACAGGCACAGTGTGGGCAGCCTTCAGACTTAGAGAAAACAGTACTTTACCACTCTCCTGCCTTTTCCATGGTTATTCTATTGGAAAAGAACGAGTTTTGGACAACTACCTTTCATTCTTGCCAAACTCTTTGCAGACCCCCGTGCAAGCTTTAGAACAAGATTTTGGATGTTTTCTTTCCTGGCAGAGTTTCTCCTTGCAAGATATGGTGGAAAAGCTTTTTGCTGAGTGTAGAGCGGCAAGACACGCAGAAGACGCAGATACGCAGCTCTCCGAAGCTAAGTGCCGGTCCCGGGCTTCTTTCGGCACAAACCGCTCTCAGGAGCTCCCTGCGCTCGCCACAATGCTCTGTGTGCGAAGAAGCCGCTTCTTCGCCTCCGGGAGAATCGGCGAGCGGCAGCTTCCCAAAGGCGAAGATGCAAGCTGCAGCACACAGGCACAGTGTGGGCAGCCTTCAGACTTAGAGAAAACAGTACTTTACCACTCTCCTGCCTTTTCCATGGTTATTCTATTGGAAAAGAACGAGTTTTGGACAACTACCTTTCATTCTTGCCAAACTCTTTGCAGACCCCCGTGCAAGCTTTAGAACAAGATTTTGGATGTTTTCTTTCCTGGCAGAGTTTCTCCTTGCAAGATATGGTGGAAAAGCTTTTTGCTGAGTGTAGAGCGGCAAGACACGCAGAAGACGCAGATACGCAGCTCTCCGAAGCTAAGTGCCGGTCCCGGGCTCCTTTCGGCACAAACCGCTCTCAGGAGCTCCCTGCGCTCGCCACAATGCTCTGTGTGCGAAGAAGCCGCTTCTTCGCCTCCGGGAGAATCGGCGAGCGGCAGCTTCCCAAAGGCGAAGATGCAAGCTGCAGCACACAGGCACAGTGTGGGCAGCCTTCAGACTTAGAGAAAACAGTACTTTACCACTCTCCTGCCTTTTCCATGGTTATTCTATTGGAAAAGAACGAGTTTTGGACAACTACCTTTCATTCTTGCCAAACTCTTTGCAGACCCCCGTGCAAGCTTTAGAACAAGATTTTGGATGTTTTCTTTCCTGGCAGAGTTTCTCCTTGCAAGATATGGTGGAAAAGCTTTTTGCTGAGTGTAGAGCGGCAAGACACGCAGAAGACGCAGATACGCAGCTCTCCGAAGCTAAGTGCCGGTCCCGGGCTCCTTTCGGCACAAACCGCTCTCAGGAGCTCCCCGCGCTCGCCACAATGCTCTGTGTGCGAAGAAGCCGCTTCTTCGCCTCCGGGAGAATCGGCGAGCGGCAGCTTCCCAAAGGCGAAGATGCAAGCTGCAGCACACAGGCACAGTGTGGGCAGCCTTCAGACTTAGAGAAAACAGTACTTTACCACTCTCCTGCCTTTTCCATGGTTATTCTATTGGAAAAGAACGAGTTTTGGACAACTACCTTTCATTCTTGCCAAACTCTTTGCAGACCCCCGTGCAAGCTTTAGAACAAGATTTTGGATGTTTTCTTTCCTGGCAGAGTTTCTCCTTGCAAGATATGGTGGAAAAGCTTTTTGCTGAGTGTAGAGCGGCAAGACACGCAGAAGACGCAGATACGCAGCTCTCCGAAGCTAAGTGCCGGTCCCGGGCTTCTTTCGGCACAAACCGCTCTCAGGAGCTCCCTGCGCTCGCCACAATGCTCTGTGTGCGAAGAAGCCGCTTCTTCGCCTGCGGGAGAATCGGCGAGCGGCAGCTTCCCAAAGGCGAAGATGCAAGCTGCAGCACACAGGCACAGTGTGGGCAGCCTTCAGACTTAGAGAAAACAGTACTTTACCACTCTCCTGCCTTTTCCATGGTTATTCTATTGGAAAAGAACGAGTTTTGGACAACTACCTTTCATTCTTGCCAAACTCTTTGCAGACCCCCGTGCAAGCTTTAGAACAAGATTTTGGATGTTTTCTTTCCTGGCAGAGTTTCTCCTTGCAAGATATGGTGGAAAAGCTTTTTGCTGAGTGTAGAGCGGCAAGACACGCAGAAGACGCAGATACGCAGCTCTCCGAAGCTAAGTGCCGGTCCCGGGCTTCTTTCGGCACAAACCGCTCTCAGGAGCTCCCCGCGCTCGCCACAATGCTCTGTGTGCGAAGAAGCCGCTTCTTCGCCTCCGGGAGAATCGGCGAGCGGCAGCTTCCCAAAGGCGAAGATGCAAGCTGCAGCACACAGGCACAGTGTGGGCAGCCTTCAGACTTAGAGAAAACAGTACTTTACCACTCTCCTGCCTTTTCCATGGTTATTCTATTGGAAAAGAACGAGTTTTGGACAACTACCTTTCATTCTTGCCAAACTCTTTGCAGACCCCCGTGCAAGCTTTAGAACAAGATTTTGGATGTTTTCTTTCCTGGCAGAGTTTCTCCTTGCAAGATATGGTGGAAAAGCTTTTTGCTGAGTGTAGAGCGGCAAGACACGCAGAAGACGCAGATACGCAGCTCTCCGAAGCTAAGTGCCGGTCCCGGGCTCCTTTCGGCACAAACCGCTCTCAGGAGCTCCCTGCGCTCGCCACAATGCTCTGTGTGCGAAGAAGCCGCTTCTTCGCCTCCGGGAGAATCGGCGAGCGGCAGCTTCCCAAAGGCGAAGATGCAAGCTGCAGCACACAGGCACAGTGTGGGCAGCCTTCAGACTTAGAGAAAACAGTACTTTACCACTCTCCTGCCTTTTCCATGGTTATTCTATTGGAAAAGAACGAGTTTTGGACAACTACCTTTCATTCTTGCCAAACTCTTTGCAGACCCCCGTGCAAGCTTTAGAACAAGATTTTGGATGTTTTCTTTCCTGGCAGAGTTTCTCCTTGCAAGATATGGTGGAAAAGCTTTTTGCTGAGTGTAGAGCGGCAAGACACGCAGAAGACGCAGATACGCAGCTCTCCGAAGCTAAGTGCCGGTCCCGGGCTTCTTTCGGCACAAACCGCTCTCAGGAGCTCCCTGCGCTCGCCACAATGCTCTGTGTGCGAAGAAGCCGCTTCTTCGCCTCCGGGAGAATCGGCGAGCGGCAGCTTCCCAAAGGCGAAGATGCAAGCTGCAGCACACAGGCACAGTGTGGGCAGCCTTCAGACTTAGAGAAAACAGTACTTTACCACTCTCCTGCCTTTTCCATGGTTATTCTATTGGAAAAGAACGAGTTTTGGACAACTACCTTTCATTCTTGCCAAACTCTTTGCAGACCCCCGTGCAAGCTTTAGAACAAGATTTTGGATGTTTTCTTTCCTGGCAGAGTTTCTCCTTGCAAGATATGCTGGAAAAGCTTTTTGCTGAGTGTAGAGCGGCAAGACACGCAGAAGACGCAGATACGCAGCTCTCCGAAGCTAAGTGCCGGTCCCGGGCTTCTTTCGGCACAAACCGCTCTCAGGAGCTCCCTGCGCTCGCCACAATGCTCTGTGTGCGAAGAAGCCGCTTCTTCGCCTCCGGGAGAATCGGCGAGCGGCAGCTTCCCAAAGGCGAAGATGCAAGCTGCAGCACACAGGCACAGTGTGGGCAGCCTTCAGACTTCGAGAAAACAGTACTTTACCACTCTCCTGCCTTTTCCATGGTTATTCTATTGGAAAAGAACGAGTTTTGGACAACTACCTTTCATTCTTGCCAAACTCTTTGCAGACCCCCGTGCAAGCTTTAGAACAAGATTTTGGATGTTTTCTTTCCTGGCAGAGTTTCTCCTTGCAAGATATGGTGGAAAAGCTTTTTGCTGAGTGTAGAGCGGCAAGACACGCAGAAGACGCAGATACGCAGCTCTCCGAAGCTAAGTGCCGGTCCCGGGCTCCTTTCGGCACAAACCGCTCTCAGGAGCTCCCTGCGCTCGCCACAATGCTCTGTGTGCGAAGAAGCCGCTTCTTCGCCTGCGGGAGAATCGGCGAGCGGCAGCTTCCCAAAGGCGAAGATGCAAGCTGCAGCACGCAGGCACAGTGTGGGCAGCCTTCAGACTTAGAGAAAACAGTACTTTACCACTCTCCTGCCTTTTCCATGGTTATTCTATTGGAAAAGAACGAGTTTTGGACAACTACCTTTCATTCTTGCCAAACTCTTTGCAGACCCCCGTGCAAGCTTTAGAACAAGATTTTGGATGTTTTCTTTCCTGGCAGAGTTTCTCCTTGCAAGATATGGTGGAAAAGCTTTTTGCTGAGTGTAGAGCGGCAAGACACGCAGAAGACGCAGATACGCAGCTCTCCGAAGCTAAGTGCCGGTCCCGGGCTTCTTTCGGCACAAACCGCTCTCAGGAGCTCCCTGCGCTCGCCACAATGCTCTGTGTGCGAAGAAGCCGCTTCTTCGCCTCCGGGAGAATCGGCGAGCGGCAGCTTCCCAAAGGCGAAGATGCAAGCTGCAGCACACAGGCACAGTGTGGGCAGCATTCAGACTTAGAGAAAACAGTACTTTACCACTCTCCTGCCTTTTCCATGGTTATTCTATTGGAAAAGAACGAGTTTTGGACAACTACCTTTCATTCTTGCCAAACTCTTTGCAGACCCCCGTGCAAGCTTTAGAACAAGATTTTGGATGTTTTCTTTCCTGGCAGAGTTTCTCCTTGCAAGATATGGTGGAAAAGCTTTTGGCTGAGTGTAGAGCGGCAAGACACGCAGAAGACGCAGATACGCAGCTCTCCGAAGCTAAGTGCCGGTCCCGGGCTTCTTTCGGCACAAACCGCTCTCAGGAGCTCCCTGCGCTCGCCACAATGCTCTGTGTGCGAAGAAGCCGCTTCTTCGCCTGCGGGAGAATCGGCGAGCGGCAGCTTCCCAAAGGCGAAGATGCAAGCTGCAGCACACAGGCACAGTGTGGGCAGCCTTCAGACTTAGAGAAAACAGTACTTTACCACTCTCCTGCCTTTTCCATGGTTATTCTATTGGAAAAGAACGAGTTTTGGACAACTACCTTTCATTCTTGCCAAACTCTTTGCAGACCCCCGTGCAAGCTTTAGAACAAGATTTTGGATGTTTTCTTTCCTGGCAGAGTTTCTCCTTGCAAGATATGGTGGAAAAGCTTTTGGCTGAGTGTAGAGCGGCAAGACACGCAGAAGACGCAGATACGCAGCTCTCCGAAGCTAAGTGCCGGTCCCGGGCTTCTTTCGGCACAAACCGCTCTTAGGAGCTCCCTGCGCTCGCCACAATGCTCTGTGTGCGAAGAAGCCGCTTCTTCGCCTCCGGGAGAATCGGCGAGCGGCAGCTTCCCAAAGGCGAAGATGCAAGCTGCAGCACACAGGCACAGTGTGGGCAGCCTTCAGACTTAGAGAAAACAGTACTTTACCACTCTCCTGCCTTTTCCATGGTTATTCTATTGGAAAAGAACGAGTTTTGGACAACTACCTTTCATTCTTGCCAAACTCTTTGCAGACCCCCGTGCAAGCTTTAGAACAAGATTTTGGATGTTTTCTTTCCTGGCAGAGTTTCTCCTTGCAAGATATGGTGGAAAAGCTTTTTGCTGAGTGTAGAGCGGCAAGACACGCAGAAGACGCAGATACGCAGCTCTCCGAAGCTAAGTGCCGGTCCCGGGCTTCTTTCGGCACAAACCGCTCTCAGGAGCTCCCCGCGCTCGCCACAATGCTCTGTGTGCGAAGAAGCCGCTTCTTCGCCTCCGGGAGAATCGGCGAGCGGCAGCTTCCCAAAGGCGAAGATGCAAGCTGCAGCACACAGGCACAGTGTGGGCAGCCTTCAGACTTAGAGAAAACAGTACTTTACCACTCTCCTGCCTTTTCCATGGTTATTCTATTGGAAAAGAACGAGTTTTGGACAACTACCTTTCATTCTTGCCAAACTCTTTGCAGACCCCCGTGCAAGCTTTAGAACAAGATTTTGGATGTTTTCTTTCCTGGCAGAGTTTCTCCTTGCAAGATATGGTGGAAAAGCTTTTTGCTGAGTGTAGAGCGGCAAGACACGCAGAAGACGCAGATACGCAGCTCTCCGAAGCTAAGTGCCGGTCCCGGGCTTCTTTCGGCACAAACCGCTCTCAGGAGCTCCCTGCGCTCGCCACAATGCTCTGTGTGCGAAGAAGCCGCTTCTTCGCCTCCGGGAGAATCGGCGAGCGGCAGCTTCCCAAAGGCGAAGATGCAAGCTGCAGCACACAGGCACAGTGTGGGCAGCCTTCAGACTTAGAGAAAACAGTACTTTACCACTCTCCTGCCTTTTCCATGGTTATTCTATTGGAAAAGAACGAGTTTTGGACAACTACCTTTCATTCTTGCCAAACTCTTTGCAGACCCCCGTGCAAGCTTTAGAACAAGATTTTGGATGTTTTCTTTCCTGGCAGAGTTTCTCCTTGCAAGATATAGTGGAAAAGCTTTTTGCTGAGTGTAGAGCGGCAAGACACGCAGAAGACGCAGATACGCAGCTCTCCGAAGCTAAGTGCCGGTCCCGGGCTTCTTTCAGCACAAACCGCTCTCAGGAGCTCCCTGCGCTCGCCACAATGCTCTGTGTGCGAAGAAGCCGCTTCTTCGCCTCCGGGAGAATCGGCGAGCGGCAGCTTCCCAAAGGCGAAGATGCAAGCTGCAGCACACAGGCACAGTGTGGGCAGCCTTCAGACTTAGAGAAAACAGTACTTTACCACTCTCCTGCCTTTTCCATGGTTATTCTATTGGAAAAGAACGAGTTTTGGACAACTACCTTTCATTCTTGCCAAACTCTTTGCAGACCCCCGTGCAAGCTTTAGAACAAGATTTTGGATGTTTTCTTTCCTGGCAGAGTTTCTCCTTGCAAGATATGCTGGAAAAGCTTTTTGCTGAGTGTAGAGCGGCAAGACACGCAGAAGACGCAGATACGCAGCTCTCCGAAGCTAAGTGCCGGTCCCGGGCTCCTTTCGGCACAAACCGCTCTCAGGAGCTCCCTGCGCTCGCCACAATGCTCTGTGTGCGAAGAAGCCGCTTCTTCGCCTGCGGGAGAATCGGCGAGCGGCAGCTTCCCAAAGGCGAAGATGCAAGCTGCAGCACACAGGCACAGTGTGGGCAGCCTTCAGACTTAGAGAAAACAGTACTTTACCACTCTCCTGCCTTTTCCATGGTTATTCTATTGGAAAAGAACGAGTTTTGGACAACTACCTTTCATTCTTGCCAAACTCTTTGCAGACCCCCGTGCAAGCTTTAGAACAAGATTTTGGATGTTTTCTTTCCTGGCAGAGTTTCTCCTTGTAAGATATGGTGGAAAAGCTTTTTGCTGAGTGTAGAGCGGCAAGACACGCAGAAGACGCAGATACGCAGCTCTCCGAAGCTAAGTGCCGGTCCCGGGCTTCTTTCGGCACAAACCGCTCTCAGGAGCTCCCTGCGCTCGCCACAATGCTCTGTGTGCGAAGAAGCCGCTTCTTCGCCTCCGGGAGAATCGGCGAGCGGCAGCTTCCCAAAGGCGAAGATGCAAGCTGCAGCACACAGGCACAGTGTGGGCAGCCTTCAGACTTAGAGAAAACAGTACTTTACCACTCTCCTGCCTTTTCCATGGTTATTCTATTGGAAAAGAACGAGTTTTGGACAACTACCTTTCATTCTTGCCAAACTCTTTGCAGACCCCCGTGCAAGCTTTAGAACAAGATTTTGGATGTTTTCTTTCCTGGCAGAGTTTCTCCTTGCAAGATATGGTGGAAAAGCTTTTTGCTGAGTGTAGAGCGGCAAGACACGCAGAAGACGCAGATACGCAGCTCTCCGAAGCTAAGTGCCGGTCCCGGGCTTCTTTCGGCACAAACCGCTCTCAGGAGCTCCCTGCGCTCGCCATAATGCTCTGTGTGCGAAGAAGCCGCTTCTTCGCCTGCGGGAGAATCGGCGAGCGCAGCTTCCCAAAGGCGAAGATGCAAGCTGCAGCACACAGGCACAGTGTGGGCAGCCTTCAGACTTAGAGAAAACAGTACTTTACCACTCTCCTGCCTTTTCCATGGTTATTCTATTGGAAAAGAACGAGTTTTGGACAACTACCTTTCATTCTTGCCAAACTCTTTGCAGACCCCCGTGCAAGCTTTAGAACAAGATTTTGGATGTTTTCTTTCCTGGCAGAGTTTCTCCTTGCAAGATATGGTGGAAAAGCTTTTTGCTGAGTGTAGAGCGGCAAGACACGCAGAAGACGCAGATACGCAGCTCTCCGAAGCTAAGTGCCGGTCCCGGGCTCCTTTCGGCACAAACCGCTCTCAGGAGCTCCCTGCGCTCGCCACAATGCTCTGTGTGCGAAGAAGCCGCTTCTTCGCCTCCGGGAGAATCGGCGAGCGGCAGCTTGCCAAAGGCGAAGATGCAAGCTGCAGCACACAGGCACAGTGTGGGCAGCCTTCAGACTTAGAGAAAACAGTACTTTACCACTCTCCTGCCTTTTCCATGGTTATTCTATTGGAAAAGAACGAGTTTTGGACAACTACCTTTCATTCTTGCCAAACTCTTTGCAGACCCCCGTGCAAGCTTTAGAACAAGATTTTGGATGTTTTCTTTCCTGGCAGAGTTTCTCCTTGCAAGATATGGTGGAAAAGCTTTTGGCTGAGTGTAGAGCGGCAAGACACGCAGAAGACGCAGATACGCAGCTCTCCGAAGCTAAGTGCCGGTCCCGGGCTTCTTTCGGCACAAACCGCTCTCAGGAGCTCCCTGCGCTCGCCACAATGCTCTGTGTGCGAAGAAGCCGCTTCTTCGCCTGCGGGAGAATCGGCGAGCGGCAGCTTCCCAAAGGCGAAGATGCAAGCTGCAGCACACAGGCACAGTGTGGGCAGCCTTCAGACTTAGAGAAAACAGTACTTTACCACTCTCCTGCCTTTTCCATGGTTATTCTATTGGAAAAGAACGAGTTTTGGACAACTACCTTTCATTCTTGCCAAACTCTTTGCAGACCCCCGTGCAAGCTTTAGAACAAGATTTTGGATGTTTTCTTTCCTGGCAGAGTTTCTCCTTGCAAGATATGGTGGAAAAGCTTTTTGCTGAGTGTAGAGCGGCAAGACACGCAGAAGACGCAGATACGCAGCTCTCCGAAGCTAAGTGCCGGTCCCGGGCTTCTTTCGGCACAAACCGCTCTCAGGAGCTCCCTGCGCTCGCCACAATGCTCTGTGTGCGAAGAAGCCGCTTCTTCGCCTCCGGGAGAATCGGCGAGCGGCAGCTTCCCAAAGGCGAAGATGCAAGCTGCAGCACACAGGCACAGTGTGGGCAGCCTTCAGACTTAGAGAAAACAGTACTTTACCACTCTCCTGCCTTTTCCATGGTTATTCTATTGGAAAAGAACGAGTTTTGGACAACTACCTTTCATTCTTGCCAAACTCTTTGCAGACCCCCGTGCAAGCTTTAGAACAAGATTTTGGATGTTTTCTTTCCTGGCAGAGTTTCTCCTTGCAAGATATGGTGGAAAAGCTTTTTGCTGAGTGTAGAGCGGCAAGACACGCAGAAGACGCAGATACGCAGCTCTCCGAAGCTAAGTGCCGGTCCCGGGCTTCTTTCGGCACAAACCGCTCTCAGGAGCTCCCTGCGCTCGCCACAATGCTCTGTGTGCGAAGAAGCCGCTTCTTCGCCTCCGGGAGAATCGGCGAGCGGCAGCTTCCCAAAGGCGAAGATGCAAGCTGCAGCACACAGGCACAGTGTGGGCAGCCTTCAGACTTAGAGAAAACAGTACTTTACCACTCTCCTGCCTTTTCCATGGTTATTCTATTGGAAAAGAACGAGTTTTGGACAACTACCTTTCATTCTTGCCAAACTCTTTGCAGACCTCCGTGCAAGCTTTAGAACAAGATTTTGGATGTTTTCTTTCCTGGCAGAGTTTCTCCTTGCAAGATATGGTGGAAAAGCTTTTGGCTGAGTGTAGAGCGGCAAGACACGCAGAAGACGCAGATACGCAGCTCTCCGAAGCTAAGTGCCGGTCCCGGGCTCCTTTCGGCACAAACCGCTCTCAGGAGCTCCCTGCGCTCGCCACAATGCTCTGTGTGCGAAGAAGCCGCTTCTTCGCCTGCGGGAGAATCGGCGAGCGGCAGCTTCCCAAAGGCGAAGATGCAAGCTGCAGCACACAGGCACAGTGTGGGCAGCCTTCAGACTTAGAGAAAACAGTACTTTACCACTCTCCTGCCTTTTCCATGGTTATTCTATTGGAAAAGAACGAGGTTTGGACAACTACCTTTCATTCTTGCCAAACTCTTTGCAGACCCCCGTGCAAGCTTTAGAACAAGATTTTGGATGTTTTCTTTCCTGGCAGAGTTTCTCCTTGCAAGATATGGTGGAAAAGCTTTTTGCTGAGTGTAGAGCGGCAAGACACGCAGAAGACGCAGATACGCAGCTCTCCGAAGCTAAGTGCCGGTCCCGGGCTTCTTTCGGCACAAACCGCTCTCAGGAGCTCCCTGCGCTCGCCACAATGCTCTGTGTGCGAAGAAGCCGCTTCTTCGCCTCCGGGAGAATCGGCGAGCGGCAGCTTCCCAAAGGCGAAGATGCAAGCTGCAGCACACAGGCACAGTGTGGGCAGCCTTCAGACTTAGAGAAAACAGTACTTTACCACTCTCCTGCCTTTTCCATGGTTATTCTATTGGAAAAGAACGAGTTTTGGACAACTACCTTTCATTCTTGCCAAACTCTTTGCAGACCCCCGTGCAAGCTTTAGAACAAGATTTTGGATGTTTTCTTTCCTGGCAGAGTTTCTCCTTGCAAGATATGGTGGAAAAGCTTTTTGCTGAGTGTAGAGCGGCAAGACACGCAGAAGACGCAGATACGCAGCTCTCCGAAGCTAAGTGCCGGTCCCGGGCTTCTTTCGGCACAAACCGCTCTCAGGAGCTCCCTGCGCTCGCCACAATGCTCTGTGTGCGAAGAAGCCGCTTCTTCGCCTCCGGGAGAATCGGCGAGCGGCAGCTTCCCAAAGGCGAAGATGCAAGCTGCAGCACACAGGCACAGTGTGGGCAGCCTTCAGACTTAGAGAAAACAGTACTTTACCACTCTCCTGCCTTTTCCATGGTTATTCTATTGGAAAAGAAGGAGTTTTGGACAACTACCTTTCATTCTTGCCAAACTCTTTGCAGACCCCCGTGCAAGCTTTAGAACAAGATTTTGGATGTTTTCTTTCCTGGCAGAGTTTCTCCTTGCAAGATATGGTGGAAAAGCTTTTTGCTGAGTGTAGAGCGGCAAGACACGCAGAAGACGCAGATACGCAGCTCTCCGAAGCTAAGTGCCGGTCCCGGGCTCCTTTCGGCACAAACCGCTCTCAGGAGCTCCCTGCGCTCGCTACAATGCTCTGTGTGCGAAGAAGCCGCTTCTTCGCCTGCGGGAGAATCGGCGAGCGGCAGCTTCCCAAAGGCGAAGATGCAAGCTGCAGCACGCAGGCACAGTGTGGGCAGCCTTCAGACTTAGAGAAAACAGTACTTTACCACTCTCCTGCCTTTTCCATGGTTATTCTATTGGAAAAGAACGAGTTTTGGACAACTACCTTTCATTCTTGCCAAACTCTTTGCAGACCCCCGTGCAAGCTTTAGAACAAGATTTTGGATGTTTTCTTTCCTGGCAGAGTTTCTCCTTGCAAGATATGGTGGAAAAGCTTTTTGCTGAGTGTAGAGCGGCAAGACACGCAGAAGACGCAGATACGCAGCTCTCCGAAGCTAAGTGCCGGTCCCGGGCTTCTTTCGGCACAAACCGCTCTCAGGAGCTCCCTGCGCTCGCCACAATGCTCTGTGTGCGAAGAAGCCGCTTCTTCGCCTCCGGGAGAATCGGCGAGCGGCAGCTTCCCAAAGGCGAAGATGCAAGCTGCAGCACACAGGCACAGTGTGGGCAGCATTCAGACTTAGAGAAAACAGTACTTTACCACTCTCCTGCCTTTTCCATGGTTATTCTATTGGAAAAGAACGAGTTTTGGACAACTACCTTTCATTCTTGCCAAACTCTTTGCAGACCCCCGTGCAAGCTTTAGAACAAGATTTTGGATGTTTTCTTTCCTGGCAGAGTTTCTCCTTGCAAGATATGGTGGAAAAGCTTTTGGCTGAGTGTAGAGCGGCAAGACACGCAGAAGACGCAGATACGCAGCTCTCCGAAGCTAAGTGCCGGTCCCGGGCTTCTTTCGGCACAAACCGCTCTCAGGAGCTCCCTGCGCTCGCCACAATGCTCTGTGTGCGAAGAAGCCGCTTCTTCGCCTGCGGGAGAATCGGCGAGCGGCAGCTTCCCAAAGGCGAAGATGCAAGCTGCAGCACACAGGCACAGTGTGGGCAGCCTTCAGACTTAGAGAAAACAGTACTTTACCACTCTCCTGCCTTTTCCATGGTTATTCTATTGGAAAAGAACGAGTTTTGGACAACTACCTTTCATTCTTGCCAAACTCTTTGCAGACCCCCGTGCAAGCTTTAGAACAAGATTTTGGATGTTTTCTTTCCTGGCAGAGTTTCTCCTTGCAAGATATGGTGGAAAAGCTTTTGGCTGAGTGTAGAGCGGCAAGACACGCAGAAGACGCAGATATGCAGCTCTCCGAAGCTAAGTGCCGGTCCCGGGCTTCTTTCGGCACAAACCGCTCTCAGGAGCTCCCTGCGCTCGCCACAATGCTCTGTGTGCGAAGAAGCCGCTTCTTCGCCTGCGGGAGAATCGGCGAGCGGCAGCTTCCCAAAGGCGAAGATGCAAGCTGCAGCACACAGGCACAGTGTGGGCAGCCTTCAGACTTAGAGAAAACAGTACTTTACCACTCTCCTGCCTTTTCCATGGTTATTCTATTGGAAAAGAACGAGTTTTGGACAACTACCTTTCATTCTTGCCAAACTCTTTGCAGACCCCCGTGCAAGCTTTAGAACAAGATTTTGGATGTTTTCTTTCCTGGCAGAGTTTCTCCTTGCAAGATATGGTGGAAAAGCTTTTTGCTGAGTGTAGAGCGGCAAGACACGCAGAAGACGCAGATACGCAGCTCTCCGAAGCTAAGTGCCGGTCCCGGGCTTCTTTCGGCACAAACCGCTCTTAGGAGCTCCCTGCGCTCGCCACAATGCTCTGTGTGCGAAGAAGCCGCTTCTTCGCCTCCGGGAGAATCGGCGAGCGGCAGCTTCCCAAAGGCGAAGATGCAAGCTGCAGCACACAGGCACAGTGTGGGCAGCCTTCAGACTTAGAGAAAACAGTACTTTACCACTCTCCTGCCTTTTCCATGGTTATTCTATTGGAAAAGAACGAGTTTTGGACAACTACCTTTCATTCTTGCCAAACTCTTTGCAGACCCCCGTGCAAGCTTTAGAACAAGATTTTGGATGTTTTCTTTCCTGGCAGAGTTTCTCCTTGCAAGATATGGTGGAAAAGCTTTTTGCTGAGTGTAGAGCGGCAAGACACGCAGAAGACGCAGATACGCAGCTCTCCGAAGCTAAGTGCCGGTCCCGGGCTTCTTTCGGCACAAACCGCTCTCAGGAGCTCCCTGCGCTCGCCACAATGCTCTGTGTGCGAAGAAGCCGCTTCTTCGCCTGCGGGAGAATCGGCGAGCGGCAGCTTCCCAAAGGCGAAGATGCAAGCTGCAGCACACAGGCACAGTGTGGGCAGCCTTCAGACTTAGAGAAAACAGTACTTTACCACTCTCCTGCCTTTTCCATGGTTATTCTATTGGAAAAGAACGAGTTTTGGACAACTACCTTTCATTCTTGCCAAACTCTTTGCAGACCCCCGTGCAAGCTTTAGAACAAGATTTTGGATGTTTTCTTTCCTGGCAGAGTTTCTCCTTGCAAGATATGGTGGAAAAGCTTTTTGCTGAGTGTAGAGCGGCAAGACACGCAGAAGACGCAGATACGCAGCTCTCCGAAGCTAAGTGCCGGTCCCGGGCTTCTTTCGGCACAAACCGCTCTCAGGAGCTCCCTGCGCTCGCCACAATGCTCTGTGTGCGAAGAAGCCGCTTCTTCGCCTCCGGGAGAATCGGCGAGCGGCAGCTTCCCAAATGCGAAGATGCAAGCTGCAGCACACAGGCACAGTGTGGGCAGCCTTCAGACTTAGAGAAAACAGTACTTTACCACTCTCCTGCCTTTTCCATGGTTATTCTATTGGAAAAGAACGAGTTTTGGACAACTACCTTTCATTCTTGCCAAACTCTTTGCAGACCCCCGTGCAAGCTTTAGAACAAGATTTTGGATGTTTTCTTTCCTGGCAGAGTTTCTCCTTGCAAGATATGGTGGAAAAGCTTTTTGCTGAGTGTAGAGCGGCAAGACACGCAGAAGACGCAGATACGCAGCTCTCCGAAGCTAAGTGCCGGTCCCGGGCTTCTTTCGGCACAAACCGCTCTCAGGAGCTCCCTGCGCTCGCCACAATGCTCTGTGTGCGAAGAAGCCGCTTCTTCGCCTGCGGGAGAATCGGCGAGCGGCAGCTTCCCAAAGGCGAAGATGCAAGCTGCAGCACACAGGCACAGTGTGGGCAGCCTTCAGACTTAGAGAAAACAGTACTTTACCACTCTCCTGCCTTTTCCATGGTTATTCTATTGGAAAAGAACGAGTTTTGGACAACTACCTTTCATTCTTGCCAAACTCTTTGCAGACCCCCGTGCAAGCTTTAGAACAAGATTTTGGATGTTTTCTTTCCTGGCAGAGTTTCTCCTTGCAAGATATGGTGGAAAAGCTTTTTGCTGAGTGTAGAGCGGCAAGACACGCAGAAGACGCAGATACGCAGCTCTCCGAAGCTAAGTGCCGGTCCCGGGCTTCTTTCGGCACAAACCGCTCTCAGGAGCTCCCTGCGCTCGCCACAATGCTCTGTGTGCGAAGAAGCCGCTTCTTCGCCTCCGGGAGAATCGGCGAGCGGCAGCTTCCCAAAGGCGAAGATGCAAGCTGCAGCACACAGGCACAGTGTGGGCAGCCTTCAGACTTAGAGAAAACAGTACTTTACCACTCTCCTGCCTTTTCCATGGTTATTCTATTGGAAAAGAACGAGTTTTGGACAACTACCTTTCATTCTTGCCAAACTCTTTGCAGACCCCCGTGCAAGCTTTAGAACAAGATTTTGGATGTTTTCTTTCCTGGCAGAGTTTCTCCTTGCAAGATATGGTGGAAAAGCTTTTTGCTGAGTGTAGAGCGGCAAGACACGCAGAAGACGCAGATACGCAGCTCTCCGAAGCTAAGTGCCGGTCCCGGGCTTCTTTCGGCACAAACCGCTCTCAGGAGCTCCCTGCGCTCGCCACAATGCTCTGTGTGCGAAGAAGCCGCTTCTTCGCCTCCGGGAGAATCGGCGAGCGGCAGCTTCCCAAAGGCGAAGATGCAAGCTGCAGCACACAGGCACAGTGTGGGCAGCCTTCAGACTTAGAGAAAACAGTACTTTACCACTCTCCTGCCTTTTCCATGGTTATTCTATTGGAAAAGAACGAGTTTTGGACAACTACCTTTCATTCTTGCCAAACTCTTTGCAGACCCCCGTGCAAGCTTTAGAACAAGATTTTGGATGTTTTCTTTCCTGGCAGAGTTTCTCCTTGCAAGATATGGTGGAAAAGCTTTTTGCTGAGTGTAGAGCGGCAAGACACGCAGAAGACGCAGATACGCAGCTCTCCGAAGCTAAGTGCCGGTCCCGGGCTTCTTTCGGCACAAACCGCTCTCAGGAGCTCCCTGCGCTCGCCACAATGCTCTGTGTGCGAAGAAGCCGCTTCTTCGCCTGCGGGAGAATCGGCGAGCGGCAGCTTGCCAAAGGCGAAGATGCAAGCTGCAGCACACAGGCACAGTGTGGGCAGCCTTCAGACTTAGAGAAAACAGTACTTTACCACTCTCCTGCCTTTTCCATGGTTATTCTATTGGAAAAGAACGAGTTTTGGACAACTACCTTTCATTCTTGCCAAACTCTTTGCAGACCCCCGTGCAAGCTTTAGAACAAGATTTTGGATGTTTTCTTTCCTGGCAGAGTTTCTCCTTGCAAGATATGGTGGAAAAGCTTTTTGCTGAGTGTAGAGCGGCAAGACACGCAGAAGACGCAGATACGCAGCTCTCCGAAGCTAAGTGCCGGTCCCGGGCTTCTTTCGGCACAAACCGCTCTCAGGAGCTCCCTGCGCTCGCCACAATGCTCTGTGTGCGAAGAAGCCGCTTCTTCGCCTCCGGGAGAATCGGCGAGCGGCAGCTTCCCAAAGGCGAAGATGCAAGCTGCAGCACACAGGCACAGTGTGGGCAGCCTTCAGACTTAGAGAAAACAGTACTTTACCACTCTCCTGCCTTTTCCATGGTTATTCTATTGGAAAAGAACGAGTTTTGGACAACTACCTTTCATTCTTGCCAAACTCTTTGCAGACCCCCGTGCAAGCTTTAGAACAAGATTTTGGATGTTTTCTTTCCTGGCAGAGTTTCTCCTTGCAAGATATGGTGGAAAAGCTTTTGGCTGAGTGTAGAGCGGCAAGACACGCAGAAGACGCAGATACGCAGCTCTCCGAATCAAAGTGCCGGTCCCGGGCTTCTTTCGGCACAAACCGCTCTCAGGAGCTCCCTGCGCTCGCCACAATGCTCTGTGTGCGAAGAAGCCGCTTCTTCGCCTGCGGGAGAATCGGCGAGCGGCAGCTTCCCAAAGGCGAAGATGCAAGCTGCAGCACACAGGCACAGTGTGGGCAGCCTTCAGACTTAGAGAAAACAGTACTTTACCACTCTCCTGCCTTATCCATGGTTATGCTATTGGAAAAGGACGAGTTTTGGACAACTACCTTTCATTCTTGCCAAACTCTTTGCAGACCCCCGTGCAAGCTTTAGAACAAGATTTTGGATGTTTTCTTTCCTGGCAGAGTTTCTCCTTGCAAGATATGGTGGAAAAGCTTTTTGCTGAGTGTAGAGCGGCAAGACACGCAGAAGACGCAGATACGCAGCTCTCCGAAGCTAAGTGCCGGTCCCGGGCTTCTTTCGGCACAAACCGCTCTCAGGAGCTCCCCGCGCTCGCCACAATGCTCTGTGTGCGAAGAAGCCGCTTCTTCGCCTCCGGGAGAATCGGCGAGCGGCAGCTTCCCAAAGGCGAAGATGCAAGCTGCAGCACACAGGCACAGTGTGGGCAGCCTTCAGACTTAGAGAAAACAGTACTTTACCACTCTCCTGCCTTTTCCATGGTTATTCTATTGGAAAAGAAGGAGTTTTGGACAACTACCTTTCATTCTTGCCAAACTCTTTGCAGACCTCCGTGCAAGCTTTAGAACAAGATTTTGGATGTTTTCTTTCCTGGCAGAGTTTCTCCTTGCAAGATATGGTGGAAAAGCTTTTTGCTGAGTGTAGAGCGGCAAGACACGCAGAAGACGCAGATACGCAGCTCTCCGAAGCTAAGTGCCGGTCCCGGGCTTCTTTCGGCACAAACCGCTCTTAGGAGCTCCCTGCGCTCGCCACAATGCTCTGTGTGCGAAGAAGCCGCTTCTTCGCCTCCGGGAGAATCGGCGAGCGGCAGCTTCCCAAAGGCGAAGATGCAAGCTGCAGCACACAGGCACAGTGTGGGCAGCCTTCAGACTTAGAGAAAACAGTACTTTACCACTCTCCTGCCTTTTCCATGGTTATTCTATTGGAAAAGAAGGAGTTTTGGACAACTACCTTTCATTCTTGCCAAACTCTTTGCAGACCCCCGTGCAAGCTTTAGAACAAGATTTTGGATGTTTTCTTTCCTGGCAGAGTTTCTCCTTGCAAGATATGGTGGAAAAGCTTTTTGCTGAGTGTAGAGCGGCAAGACACGCAGAAGACGCAGATACGCAGCTCTCCGACGCTAAGTGCCGGTCCCGGGCTTCTTTCGGCACAAACCACTCTCAGGAGCTCCCTGCGCTCGCCACAATGCTCTGTGTGCGAAGAAGCCGCTTCTTCGCCTCCGGGAGAATCGGCGAGCGGCAGCTTCCCAAAGGCGAAGATGCAAGCTGCAGCACGCAGGCACAGTGTGGGCAGCCTTCAGACTTAGAGAAAACAGTACTTTACCACTCTCCTGCCTTTTCCATGGTTATTCTATTGGAAAAGAACGAGTTTTGGACAACTACCTTTCATTCTTGCCAAACTCTTTGCAGACCCCCGTGCAAGCTTTAGAACAAGATTTTGGATGTTTTCTTTCCTGGCAGAGTTTCTCCTTGCAAGATATGGTGGAAAAGCTTTTGGCTGAGTGTAGAGCGGCAAGACACGCAGAAGACGCAGATATGCAGCTCTCCGAAGCTAAGTGCCGGTCCCGGGCTTCTTTCGGCACAACCTGCTCTCAGGAGCTCCCTGCGCTCGCCACAATGCTCTGTGTGCGAAGAAGCCGCTTCTTCGCCTGCGGGAGAATCGGCGAGCGGCAGCTTCCCAAAGGCGAAGATGCAAGCTGCAGCACACAGGCACAGTGTGGGCAGCCTTCAGACTTAGAGAAAACAGTACTTTACCACTCTCCTGCCTTTTCCATGGTTATTCTATTGGAAAAGAACGAGTTTTGGACAACTACCTTTCATTCTTGCCAAACTCTTTGCAGACCCCCGTGCAAGCTTTAGAACAAGATTTTGGATGTTTTCTTTCCTGGCAGAGTTTCTCCTTGCAAGATATGGTGGAAAAGCTTTTTGCTGAGTGTAGAGCGGCAAGACACGCAGAAGACGCAGATACGCAGCTCTCCGAAGCTAAGTGCCGGTCCCGGGCTTCTTTCGGCACAAACCGCTCTCAGGAGCTCCCCGCGCTCGCCACAATGCTCTGTGTGCGAAGAAGCCGCTTCTTCGCCTCCGGGAGAATCGGCGAGCGGCAGCTTCCCAAAGGCGAAGATGCAAGCTGCAGCACACAGGCACAGTGTGGGCAGCCTTCAGACTTAGAGAAAACAGTACTTTACCACTCTCCTGCCTTTTCCATGGTTATTCTATTGGAAAAGAACGAGTTTTGGACAACTACCTTTCATTCTTGCCAAACTCTTTGCAGACCCCCGTGCAAGCTTTAGAACAAGATTTTGGATGTTTTCTTTCCTGGCAGAGTTTCTCCTTGCAAGATATGGTGGAAAAGCTTTTTGCTGAGTGTAGAGCGGCAAGACACGCAGAAGACGCAGATACGCAGCTCTCCGAAGCTAAGTGCCGGTCCCGGGCTTCTTTCGGCACAAACCGCTCTCAGGAGCTCCCCGCGCTCGCCACAATGCTCTGTGTGCGAAGAAGCCGCTTCTTCGCCTCCGGGAGAATCGGCGAGCGGCAGCTTCCCAAAGGCGAAGATGCAAGCTGCAGCACACAGGCACAGTGTGGGCAGCCTTCAGACTTAGAGAAAACAGTACTTTACCACTCTCCTGCCTTTTCCATGGTTATTCTATTGGAAAAGAAGGAGTTTTGGACAACTACCTTTCATTCTTGCCAAACTCTTTGCAGACCCCCGTGCAAGCTTTAGAACAAGATTTTGGATGTTTTCTTTCCTGGCAGAGTTTCTCCTTGCAAGATATGGTGGAAAAGCTTTTTGCTGAGTGTAGAGCGGCAAGACACGCAGAAGACGCAGATACGCAGCTCTCCGACGCTAAGTGCCGGTCCCGGGCTTCTTTCGGCACAAACCACTCTCAGGAGCTCCCTGCGCTCGCCACAATGCTCTGTGTGCGAAGAAGCCGCTTCTTCGCCTCCGGGAGAATCGGCGAGCGGCAGCTTCCCAAAGGCGAAGATGCAAGCTGCAGCACGCAGGCACAGTGTGGGCAGCCTTCAGACTTAGAGAAAACAGTACTTTACCACTCTCCTGCCTTTTCCATGGTTATTCTATTGGAAAAGAACGAGTTTTGGACAACTACCTTTCATTCTTGCCAAACTCTTTGCAGACCCCCGTGCAAGCTTTAGAACAAGATTTTGGATGTTTTCTTTCCTGGCAGAGTTTCTCCTTGCAAGATATGGTGGAAAAGCTTTTGGCTGAGTGTAGAGCGGCAAGACACGCAGAAGACGCAGATACGCAGCTCTCCGAAGCTAAGTGCCGGTCCCGGGCTTCTTTCGGCACAAACCGCTCTCAGGAGCTCCCTGCGCTCGCCACAATGCTCTGTGTGCGAAGAAGCCGCTTCTTCGCCTCCGGGAGAATCGGCGAGCGGCAGCTTCCCAAAGGCGAAGATGCAAGCTGCAGCACACAGGCACAGTGTGGGCAGCCTTCAGACTTAGAGAAAACAGTACTTTACCACTCTCCTGCCTTTTCCATGGTTATTCTATTGGAAAAGAACGAGTTTTGGACAACTACCTTTCATTCTTGCCAAACTCTTTGCAGACCCCCGTGCAAGCTTTAGAACAAGATTTTGGATGTTTTCTTTCCTGGCAGAGTTTCTCCTTGCAAGATATGGTGGAAAAGCTTTTTGCTGAGTGTAGAGCGGCAAGACACGCAGAAGACGCAGATACGCAGCTCTCCGAAGCTAAGTGCCGGTCCCGGGCTCCTTTCGGCACAAACCGCTCTCAGGAGCTCCCTGCGCTCGCCACAATGCTCTGTGTGCGAAGAAGCCGCTTCTTCGCCTGCGGGAGAATCGGCGAGCGGCAGCTTCCCAAAGGCGAAGATGCAAGCTGCAGCACACAGGCACAGTGTGGGCAGCCTTCAGACTTAGAGAAAACAGTACTTTACCACTCTCCTGCCTTTTCCATGGTTATTCTATTGGAAAAGAAGGAGTTTTGGACAACTACCTTTCATTCTTGCCAAACTCTTTGCAGACCCCCGTGCAAGCTTTAGAACAAGATTTTGGATGTTTTCTTTCCTGGCAGAGTTTCTCCTTGCAAGATATGGTGGAAAAGCTTTTTGCTGAGTGTAGAGCGGCAAGACACGCAGAAGACGCAGATACGCAGCTCTCCGAAGCTAAGTGCCGGTCCCGGGCTTCTTTCGGCACAAACCGCTCTCAGGAGCTCCCTGCGCTCGCCACAATGCTCTGTGTGCGAAGAAGCCGCTTCTTCGCCTGCGGGAGAATCGGCGAGCGGCAGCTTCCCAAAGGCGAAGATGCAAGCTGCAGCACACAGGCACAGTGTGGGCAGCCTTCAGACTTAGAGAAAACAGTACTTTACCACTCTCCTGCCTTATCCATGGTTATTCTATTGGAAAAGAACGAGTTTTGGACAACTAACTTTCATTCTTGCCAAACTCTTTGCAGACCCCCGTGCAAGCTTTAGAACAAGATTTTGGATGTTTTCTTTCCTGGCAGAGTTTCTCCTTGCAAGATATGGTGGAAAAGCTTTTTGCTGAGTGTAGAGCGGCAAGACACGCAGAAGACGCAGATACGCAGCTCTCCGAAGCTAAGTGCCGGTCCCGGGCTTCTTTCGGCACAAACCGCTCTCAGGAGCTCCCCGCGCTCGCCACAATGCTCTGTGTGCGAAGAAGCCGCTTCTTCGCCTGCGGGAGAATCGGCGAGCGGCAGCTTCCCAAAGGCGAAGATGCAAGCTGCAGCACACAGGCACAGTGTGGGCAGCGTTCAGACTTAGAGAAAACAGTACTTTACCACTCTCCTGCCTTTTCCATGGTTATTCTATTGGAAAAGAACGAGTTTTGGACAACTACCTTTCATTCTTGCCAAACTCTTTGCAGACCCCCGTGCAAGCTTTAGAACAAGATTTTGGATGTTTTCTTTCCTGGCAGAGTTTCTCCTTGCAAGATATGGTGGAAAAGCTTTTTGCTGAGTGTAGAGCGGCAAGACACGCAGAAGACGCAGATACGCAGCTCTCCGAAGCTAAGTGCCGGTCCCGGGCTTCTTTCGGCACAAACCGCTCTCAGGAGCTCCCTGCGCTCGCCACAATGCTCTGTGTGCGAAGAAGCCGCTTCTTCGCCTGCGGGAGAATCGGCGAGCGGCAGCTTCCCAAAGGCAAAGATGCAAGCTGCAGCACACAGGCACAGTGTGGGCAGCCTTCAGACTTAGAGAAAACAGTACTTTACCACTCTCCTGCCTTTTCCATGGTTATTCTATTGGAAAAGAACGAGTTTTGGACAACTACCTTTCATTCTTGCCAAACTCTTTGCAGACCCCCGTGCAAGCTTTAGAACAAGATTTTGGATGTTTTCTTTCCTGGCAGAGTTTCTCCTTGCAAGATATGGTGGAAAAGCTTTTTGCTGAGTGTAGAGCGGCAAGACACGCAGAAGACGCAGATACGCAGCTCTCCGAAGCTAAGTGCCGGTCCCGGGCTTCTTTCGGCACAAACCGCTCTCAGGAGCTCCCTGCGCTCGCCACAATGCTCTGTGTGCGAAGAAGCCGCTTCTTCGCCTCCGGGAGAATCGGCGAGCGGCAGCTTGCCAAAGGCGAAGATGCAAGCTGCAGCACACAGGCACAGTGTGGGCAGCCTTCAGACTTAGAGAAAACAGTACTTTACCACTCTCCTGCCTTTTCCATGGTTATTCTATTGGAAAAGAACGAGTTTTGGACAACTACCTTTCATTCTTGCCAAACTCTTTGCAGACCCCCGTGCAAGCTTTAGAACAAGATTTTGGATGTTTTCTTTCCTGGCAGAGTTTCTCCTTGCAAGATATGGTGGAAAAGCTTTTTGCTGAGTGTAGAGCGGCAAGACACGCAGAAGACGCAGATACGCAGCTCTCCGAAGCTAAGTGCCGGTCCCGGGCTTCTTTCGGCACAAACCGCTCTCAGGAGCTCCCCGCGCTCGCCACAATGCTCTGTGTGTGAAGAAGCCGCTTCTTCGCCTCCGGGAGAATCGGCGAGCGGCAGCTTGCCAAAGGCGAAGATGCAAGCTGCAGCACACAGGCACAGTGTGGGCAGCCTTCAGACTTAGAGAAAACAGTACTTTACCACTCTCCTGCCTTTTCCATGGTTATTCTATTGGAAAAGAACGAGTTTTGGACAACTACCTTTCATTCTTGCCAAACTCTTTGCAGACCCCCGTGCAAGCTTTAGAACAAGATTTTGGATGTTTTCTTTCCTGGCAGAGTTTCTCCTTGCAAGATATGGTGGAAAAGCTTTTTGCTGAGTGTAGAGCGGCAAGACACGCAGAAGACGCAGATACGCAGCTCTCCGAAGCTAAGTGCCGGTCCCGGGCTTCTTTCGGCACAAACCGCTCTCAGGAGCTCCCCGCGCTCGCCACAATGCTCTGTGTGCGAAGAAGCCGCTTCTTCGCCTCCGGGAGAATCGGCGAGCGGCAGCTTCCCAAAGGCGAAGATGCAAGCTGCAGCACACAGGCACAGTGTGGGCAGCCTTCAGACTTAGAGAAAACAGTACTTTACCACTCTCCTGCCTTTTCCATGGTTATTCTATTGGAAAAGAACGAGTTTTGGACAACTACCTTTCATTCTTGCCAAACTCTTTGCAGACCCCCGTGCAAGCTTTAGAACAAGATTTTGGATGTTTTCTTTCCTGGCAGAGTTTCTCCTTGCAAGATATGCTGGAAAAGCTTTTTGCTGAGTGTAGAGCGGCAAGACACGCAGAAGACGCAGATACGCAGCTCTCCGAAGCTAAGTGCCGGTCCCGGGCTTCTTTCGGCACAAACCGCTCTCAGGAGCTCCCCGCGCTCGCCACAATGCTCTGTGTGCGAAGAAGCCGCTTCTTCGCCTCCGGGAGAATCGGCGAGCGGCAGCTTCCCAAAGGCGAAGATGCAAGCTGCAGCACACAGGCACAGTGTGGGCAGCCTTCAGACTTAGAGAAAACAGTACTTTACCACTCTCCTGCCTTTTCCATGGTTATTCTATTGGAAAAGAACGAGTTTTGGACAACTACCTTTCATTCTTGCCAAACTCTTTGCAGACCCCCGTGCAAGCTTTAGAACAAGATTTTGGATGTTTTCTTTCCTGGCAGAGTTTCTCCTTGCAAGATATGGTGGAAAAGCTTTTTGCTGAGTGTAGAGCGGCAAGACACCCAGAAGACGCAGATACGCAGCTCTCCGAAGCTAAGTGCCGGTCCCGGGCTTCTTTCGGCACAAACCGCTCTCAGGAGCTCCCCGCGCTCGCCACAATGCTCTGTGTGCGAAGAAGCCGCTTCTTCGCCTCCGGGAGAATCGGCGAGCGGCAGCTTCCCAAAGGCGAAGATGCAAGCTGCAGCACACAGGCACAGTGTGGGCAGCCTTCAGACTTAGAGAAAACAGTACTTTACCACTCTCCTGCCTTTTCCATGGTTATTCTATTGGAAAAGAACGAGTTTTGGACAACTACCTTTCATTCTTGCCAAACTCTTTGCAGACCCCCGTGCAAGCTTTAGAACAAGATTTTGGATGTTTTCTTTCCTGGCAGAGTTTCTCCTTGCAAGATATGCTGGAAAAGCTTTTTGCTGAGTGTAGAGCGGCAAGACACGCAGAAGACGCAGATACGCAGCTCTCCGAAGCTAAGTGCCGGTCCCGGGCTTCTTTCGGCACAAACCGCTCTCAGGAGCTCCCTGCGCTCGCCACAATGCTCTGTGTGCGAAGAAGCCGCTTCTTCGCCTCCGGGAGAATCGGCGAGCGGCAGCTTCCCAAAGGCGAAGATGCAAGCTGCAGCACACAGGCACAGTGTGGGCAGCCTTCAGACTTAGAGAAAACAGTACTTTACCACTCTCCTGCCTTTTCCATGGTTATTCTATTGGAAAAGAACGAGTTTTGGACAACTACCTTTCATTCTTGCCAAACTCTTTGCAGACCCCCGTGCAAGCTTTAGAACAAGATTTTGGATGTTTTCTTTCCTGGCAGAGTTTCTCCTTGCAAGATATGGTGGAAAAGCTTTTGGCTGAGTGTAGAGCGGCAAGACACGCAGAAGACGCAGATACGCAGCTCTCCGAAGCTAAGTGCCGGTCCCGGGCTCCTTTCGGCACAAACCGCTCTCAGGAGCTCCCCGCGCTCGCCACAATGCTCTGTGTGCGAAGAAGCCGCTTCTTCGCCTCCGGGAGAATCGGCGAGCGGCAGCTTGCCAAAGGCGAAGATGCAAGCTGCAGCACACAGGCACAGTGTGGGCAGCCTTCAGACTTAGAGAAAACAGTACTTTACCACTCTCCTGCCTTTTCCATGGTTATTCTATTGGAAAAGAACGAGTTTTGGACAACTACCTTTCATTCTTGCCAAACTCTTTGCAGACCCCCGTGCAAGCTTTAGAACAAGATTTTGGATGTTTTCTTTCCTGGCAGAGTTTCTCCTTGCAAGATATGGTGGAAAAGCTTTTTGCTGAGTGTAGAGCGGCAAGACACGCAGAAGACGCAGATACGCAGCTCTCCGAAGCTAAGTGCCGGTCCCGGGCTTCTTTCGGCACAAACCGCTCTCAGGAGCTCCCTGCGCTCGCCACAATGCTCTGTGTGCGAAGAAGCCGCTTCTTCGCCTGCGGGAGAATCGGCGAGCGGCAGCTTCCCAAAGGCGAAGATGCAAGCTGCAGCACACAGGCACAGTGTGGGCAGCCTTCAGACTTAGAGAAAACAGTACTTTACCACTCTCCTGCCTTTTCCATGGTTATTCTATTGGAAAAGAACGAGTTTTGGACAACTACCTTTCATTCTTGCCAAACTCTTTGCAGACCCCCGTGCAAGCTTTAGAACAAGATTTTGGATGTTTTCTTTCCTGGCAGAGTTTCTCCTTGCAAGATATGGTGGAAAAGCTTTTTGCTGAGTGTAGAGCGGCAAGACACGCAGAAGACGCAGATACGCAGCTCTCCGAAGCTAAGTGCCGGTCCCGGGCTTCTTTCGGCACAAACCGCTCTCAGGAGCTCCCTGCGCTCGCCACAATGCTCTGTGTGCGAAGAAGCCGCTTCTTCGCCTCCGGGAGAATCGGCGAGCGGCAGCTTCCCAAAGGCGAAGATGCAAGCTGCAGCACACAGGCACAGTGTGGGCAGCCTTCAGACTTAGAGAAAACAGTACTTTACCACTCTCCTGCCTTTTCCATGGTTATTCTATTGGAAAAGAACGAGTTTTGGACAACTACCTTTCATTCTTGCCAAACTCTTTGCAGACCCCCGTGCAAGCTTTAGAACAAGATTTTGGATGTTTTCTTTCCTGGCAGAGTTTCTCCTTGCAAGATATAGTGGAAAAGCTTTTTGCTGAGTGTAGAGCGGCAAGACACGCAGAAGACGCAGATACGCAGCTCTCCGAAGCTAAGTGCCGGTCCCGGGCTTCTTTCGGCACAAACCGCTCTCAGGAGCTCCCCGCGCTCGCCACAATGCTCTGTGTGCGAAGAAGCCGCTTCTTCGCCTCCGGGAGAATCGGCGAGCGGCAGCTTCCCAAAGGCGAAGATGCAAGCTGCAGCACACAGGCACAGTGTGGGCAGCCTTCAGACTTAGAGAAAACAGTACTTTACCACTCTCCTGCCTTTTCCATGGTTATTCTATTGGAAAAGAACGAGTTTTGGACAACTACCTTTCATTCTTGCCAAACTCTTTGCAGACCCCCGTGCAAGCTTTAGAACAAGATTTTGGATGTTTTCTTTCCTGGCAGAGTTTCTCCTTGCAAGATATGGTGGAAAAGCTTTTTGCTGAGTGTAGAGCGGCAAGACACCCAGAAGACGCAGATACGCAGCTCTCCGAAGCTAAGTGCCGGTCCCGGGCTTCTTTCGGCACAAACCGCTCTCAGGAGCTCCCCGCGCTCGCCACAATGCTCTGTGTGCGAAGAAGCCGCTTCTTCGCCTCCGGGAGAATCGGCGAGCGGCAGCTTCCCAAAGGCGAAGATGCAAGCTGCAGCACACAGGCACAGTGTGGGCAGCCTTCAGACTTAGAGAAAACAGTACTTTACCACTCTCCTGCCTTTTCCATGGTTATTCTATTGGAAAAGAACGAGTTTTGGACAACTACCTTTCATTCTTGCCAAACTCTTTGCAGACCCCCGTGCAAGCTTTAGAACAAGATTTTGGATGTTTTCTTTCCTGGCAGAGTTTCTCCTTGCAAGATATGCTGGAAAAGCTTTTTGCTGAGTGTAGAGCGGCAAGACACGCAGAAGACGCAGATACGCAGCTCTCCGAAGCTAAGTGCCGGTCCCGGGCTTCTTTCGGCACAAACCGCTCTCAGGAGCTCCCTGCGCTCGCCACAATGCTCTGTGTGCGAAGAAGCCGCTTCTTCGCCTCCGGGAGAATCGGCGAGCGGCAGCTTCCCAAAGGCGAAGATGCAAGCTGCAGCACACAGGCACAGTGTGGGCAGCCTTCAGACTTAGAGAAAACAGTACTTTACCACTCTCCTGCCTTTTCCATGGTTATTCTATTGGAAAAGAACGAGTTTTGGACAACTACCTTTCATTCTTGCCAAACTCTTTGCAGACCCCCGTGCAAGCTTTAGAACAAGATTTTGGATGTTTTCTTTCCTGGCAGAGTTTCTCCTTGCAAGATATGGTGGAAAAGCTTTTGGCTGAGTGTAGAGCGGCAAGACACGCAGAAGACGCAGATACGCAGCTCTCCGAAGCTAAGTGCCGGTCCCGGGCTCCTTTCGGCACAAACCGCTCTCAGGAGCTCCCCGCGCTCGCCACAATGCTCTGTGTGCGAAGAAGCCGCTTCTTCGCCTCCGGGAGAATCGGCGAGCGGCAGCTTGCCAAAGGCGAAGATGCAAGCTGCAGCACACAGGCACAGTGTGGGCAGCCTTCAGACTTAGAGAAAACAGTACTTTACCACTCTCCTGCCTTTTCCATGGTTATTCTATTGGAAAAGAACGAGTTTTGGACAACTACCTTTCATTCTTGCCAAACTCTTTGCAGACCCCCGTGCAAGCTTTAGAACAAGATTTTGGATGTTTTCTTTCCTGGCAGAGTTTCTCCTTGCAAGATATGGTGGAAAAGCTTTTTGCTGAGTGTAGAGCGGCAAGACACGCAGAAGACGCAGATACGCAGCTCTCCGAAGCTAAGTGCCGGTCCCGGGCTTCTTTCGGCACAAACCGCTCTCAGGAGCTCCCTGCGCTCGCCACAATGCTCTGTGTGCGAAGAAGCCGCTTCTTCGCCTGCGGGAGAATCGGCGAGCGGCAGCTTCCCAAAGGCGAAGATGCAAGCTGCAGCACACAGGCACAGTGTGGGCAGCCTTCAGACTTAGAGAAAACAGTACTTTACCACTCTCCTGCCTTTTCCATGGTTATTCTATTGGAAAAGAACGAGTTTTGGACAACTACCTTTCATTCTTGCCAAACTCTTTGCAGACCCCCGTGCAAGCTTTAGAACAAGATTTTGGATGTTTTCTTTCCTGGCAGAGTTTCTCCTTGCAAGATATGGTGGAAAAGCTTTTTGCTGAGTGTAGAGCGGCAAGACACGCAGAAGACGCAGATACGCAGCTCTCCGAAGCTAAGTGCCGGTCCCGGGCTTCTTTCGGCACAAACCGCTCTCAGGAGCTCCCTGCGCTCGCCACAATGCTCTGTGTGCGAAGAAGCCGCTTCTTCGCCTCCGGGAGAATCGGCGAGCGGCAGCTTCCCAAAGGCGAAGATGCAAGCTGCAGCACACAGGCACAGTGTGGGCAGCCTTCAGACTTAGAGAAAACAGTACTTTACCACTCTCCTGCCTTTTCCATGGTTATTCTATTGGAAAAGAACGAGTTTTGGACAACTACCTTTCATTCTTGCCAAACTCTTTGCAGACCCCCGTGCAAGCTTTAGAACAAGATTTTGGATGTTTTCTTTCCTGGCAGAGTTTCTCCTTGCAAGATATAGTGGAAAAGCTTTTTGCTGAGTGTAGAGCGGCAAGACACGCAGAAGACGCAGATACGCAGCTCTCCGAAGCTAAGTGCCGGTCCCGGGCTTCTTTCGGCACAAACCGCTCTCAGGAGCTCCCTGCGCTCGCCACAATGCTCTGTGTGCGAAGAAGCCGCTTCTTCGCCTCCGGGAGAATCGGCGAGCGGCAGCTTCCCAAAGGCGAAGATGCAAGCTGCAGCACACAGGCACAGTGTGGGCAGCCTTCAGACTTAGAGAAAACAGTACTTTACCACTCTCCTGCCTTTTCCATGGTTATTCTATTGGAAAAGAACGAGTTTTGGACAACTACCTTTCATTCTTGCCAAACTCTTTGCAGACCCCCGTGCAAGCTTTAGAACAAGATTTTGGATGTTTTCTTTCCTGGCAGAGTTTCTCCTTGCAAGATATGCTGGAAAAGCTTTTTGCTGAGTGTAGAGCGGCAAGACACGCAGAAGACGCAGATACGCAGCTCTCCGAAGCTAAGTGCCGGTCCCGGGCTCCTTTCGGCACAAACCGCTCTCAGGAGCTCCCTGCGCTCGCCACAATGCTCTGTGTGCGAAGAAGCCGCTTCTTCGCCTCCGGGAGAATCGGCGAGCGGCAGCTTCCCAAAGGCGAAGATGCAAGCTGCAGCACACAGGCACAGTGTGGGCAGCCTTCAGACTTAGAGAAAACAGTACTTTACCACTCTCCTGCCTTTTCCATGGTTATTCTATTGGAAAAGAACGAGTTTTGGACAACTACCTTTCATTCTTGCCAAACTCTTTGCAGACCCCCGTGCAAGCTTTAGAACAAGATTTTGGATGTTTTCTTTCCTGGCAGAGTTTCTCCTTGCATGATATGGTGGAAAAGCTTTTTGCTGAGTGTAGAGCGGCAAGACACGCAGAAGACGCAGATACGCAGCTCTCCGAAGCTAAGTGCCGGTCCCGGGCTTCTTTCGGCACAAACCGCTCTCAGGAGCTCCCTGCGCTCGCCACAATGCTCTGTGTGCGAAGAAGCCGCTTCTTCGCCTGCGGGAGAATCGGCGAGCGGCAGCTTCCCAAAGGCGAAGATGCAAGCTGCAGCACACAGGCACAGTGTGGGCAGCCTTCAGACTTAGAGAAAACAGTACTTTACCACTCTCCTGCCTTTTCCATGGTTATTCTATTGGAAAAGAACGAGTTTTGGACAACTACCTTTCATTCTTGCCAAACTCTTTGCAGACCCCCGTGCAAGCTTTAGAACAAGATTTTGGATGTTTTCTTTCCTGGCAGAGTTTCTCCTTGCAAGATATGGTGGAAAAGCTTTTGGCTGAGCGTAGAGCGGCAAGACACGCAGAAGACGCAGATACGCAGCTCTCCGAAGCTAAGTGCCGGTCCCGGGCTCCTTTCGGCACAAACCGCTCTCAGGAGCTCCCCGCGCTCGCCACAATGCTCTGTGTGCGAAGAAGCCGCTTCTTCGCCTCCGGGAGAATCGGCGAGCGGCAGCTTCCCAAAGGCGAAGATGCAAGCTGCAGCACACAGGCACAGTGTGGGCAGCCTTCAGACTTAGAGAAAACAGTACTTTACCACTCTCCTGCCTTATCCATGGTTATTCTATTGGAAAAGAACGAGTTTTGGACAACTACCTTTCATTCTTGCCAAACTCTTTGCAGACCCCCGTGCAAGCTTTAGAACAAGATTTTGGATGTTTTCTTTCCTGGCAGAGTTTCTCCTTGCAAGATATGCTGGAAAAGCTTTTTGCTGAGTGTAGAGCGGCAAGACACGCAGAAGACGCAGATACGCAGCTCTCCGAAGCTAAGTGCCGGTCCCGGGCTTCTTTCGGCACAAACCGCTCTCAGGAGCTCCCCGCGCTCGCCACAATGCTCTGTGTGCGAAGAAGCCGCTTCTTCGCCTCCGGGAGAATCGGCGAGCGGCAGCTTCCCAAAGGCGAAGATGCAAGCTGCAGCACGCAGGCACAGTGTGGGCAGCCTTCAGACTTAGAGAAAACAGTACTTTACCACTCTCCTGCCTTTTCCATGGTTATTCTATTGGAAAAGAACGAGTTTTGGACAACTACCTTTCATTCTTGCCAAACTCTTTGCAGACCCCCGTGCAAGCTTTAGAACAAGATTTTGGATGTTTTCTTTCCTGGCAGAGTTTCTCCTTGCAAGATATGGTGGAAAAGCTTTTTGCTGAGTGTAGAGCGGCAAGACACGCAGAAGACGCAGATACGCAGCTCTCCGAAGCTAAGTGCCGGTCCCGGGCTTCTTTCGGCACAAACCGCTCTCAGGAGCTCCCTGCGCTCGCCACAATGCTCTGTGTGCGAAGAAGCCGCTTCTTCGCCTGCGGGAGAATCGGCGAGCGGCAGCTTCCCAAAGGCGAAGATGCAAGCTGCAGCACACAGGCACAGTGTGGGCAGCCTTCAGACTTAGAGAAAACAGTACTTTACCACTCTCCTGCCTTTTCCATGGTTATTCTATTGGAAAAGAACGAGTTTTGGACAACTACCTTTCATTCTTGCCAAACTCTTTGCAGACCCCCGTGCAAGCTTTAGAACAAGATTTTGGATGTTTTCTTTCCTGGCAGAGTTTCTCCTTGCAAGATATGGTGGAAAAGCTTTTTGCTGAGTGTAGAGCGGCAAGACACGCAGAAGACGCAGATACGCAGCTCTCCGAAGCTAAGTGCCGGTCCCGGGCTTCTTTCGGCACAAACCGCTCTCAGGAGCTCCCTGCGCTCGCCACAATGCTCTGTGTGCGAAGAAGCCGCTTCTTCGCCTCCGGGAGAATCGGCGAGCGGCAGCTTCCCAAAGGCGAAGATGCAAGCTGCAGCACACAGGCACAGTGTGGGCAGCCTTCAGACTTAGAGAAAACAGTACTTTACCACTCTCCTGCCTTTTCCATGGTTATTCTATTGGAAAAGAACGAGTTTTGGACAACTACCTTTCATTCTTGCCAAACTCTTTGCAGACCCCCGTGCAAGCTTTAGAACAAGATTTTGGATGTTTTCTTTCCTGGCAGAGTTTCTCCTTGCAAGATATGGTGGAAAAGCTTTTTGCTGAGTGTAGAGCGGCAAGACACGCAGAAGACGCAGATACGCAGCTCTCCGAAGCTAAGTGCCGGTCCCGGGCTCCTTTCGGCACAAACCGCTCTCAGGAGCTCCCTGCGCTCGCCACAATGCTCTGTGTGCGAAGAAGCCGCTTCTTCGCCTCCGGGAGAATCGGCGAGCGGCAGCTTCCCAAAGGCGAAGATGCAAGCTGCAGCACACAGGCACAGTGTGGGCAGCCTTCAGACTTAGAGAAAACAGTACTTTACCACTCTCCTGCCTTTTCCATGGTTATTCTATTGGAAAAGAACGAGTTTTGGACAACTACCTTTCATTCTTGCCAAACTCTTTGCAGACCCCCGTGCAAGCTTTAGAACAAGATTTTGGATGTTTTCTTTCCTGGCAGAGTTTCTCCTTGCAAGATATGGTGGAAAAGCTTTTTGCTGAGTGTAGAGCGGCAAGACACGCAGAAGACGCAGATACGCAGCTCTCCGAAGCTAAGTGCCGGTCCCGGGCTTCTTTCGGCACAAACCGCTCTCAGGAGCTCCCTGCGCTCGCCACAATGCTCTGTGTGCGAAGAAGCCGCTTCTTCGCCTCCGGGAGAATCGGCGAGCGGCAGCTTCCCAAAGGCGAAGATGCAAGCTGCAGCACACAGGCACAGTGTGGGCAGCCTTCAGACTTAGAGAAAACAGTACTTTACCACTCTCCTGCCTTTTCCATGGTTATTCTATTGGAAAAGAACGAGTTTTGGACAACTACCTTTCATTCTTGCCAAACTCTTTGCAGACCCCCGTGCAAGCTTTAGAACAAGATTTTGGATGTTTTCTTTCCTGGCAGAGTTTCTCCTTGCAAGATATGGTGGAAAAGCTTTTTGCTGAGTGTAGAGCGGCAAGACACGCAGAAGACGCAGATACGCAGCTCTCCGAAGCTAAGTGCCGGTCCCGGGCTCCTTTCGGCACAAACCGCTCTCAGGAGCTCCCTGCGCTCGCCACAATGCTCTGTGTGCGAAGAAGCCGCTTCTTCGCCTCCGGGAGAATCGGCGAGCGGCAGCTTCCCAAAGGCGAAGATGCAAGCTGCAGCACACAGGCACAGTGTGGGCAGCCTTCAGACTTAGAGAAAACAGTACTTTACCACTCTCCTGCCTTTTCCATGGTTATTCTATTGGAAAAGAACGAGTTTTGGACAACTACCTTTCATTCTTGCCAAACTCTTTGCAGACCCCCGTGCAAGCTTTAGAACAAGATTTTGGATGTTTTCTTTCCTGGCAGAGTTTCTCCTTGCAAGATATGGTGGAAAAGCTTTTTGCTGAGTGTAGAGCGGCAAGACACGCAGAAGACGCAGATACGCAGCTCTCCGAAGCTAAGTGCCGGTCCCGGGCTTCTTTCGGCACAAACCGCTCTCAGGAGCTCCCTGCGCTCGCCACAATGCTCTGTGTGCGAAGAAGCCGCTTCTTCGCCTCCGGGAGAATCGGCGAGCGGCAGCTTCCCAAAGGCGAAGATGCAAGCTGCAGCACACAGGCACAGTGTGGGCAGCCTTCAGACTTAGAGAAAACAGTACTTTACCACTCTCCTGCCTTTTCCATGGTTATTCTATTGGAAAAGAACGAGTTTTGGACAACTACCTTTCATTCTTGCCAAACTCTTTGCAGACCTGCGTGCAAGCTTTAGAACAAGATTTTGGATGTTTTCTTTCCTGGCAGAGTTTCTCCTTGCAAGATATGGTGGAAAAGCTTTTTGCTGAGTGTAGAGCGGCAAGACACGCAGAAGACGCAGATACGCAGCTCTCCGAAGCTAAGTGCCGGTCCCGGGCTTCTTTCGGCACAAACCGCTCTCAGGAGCTCCCTGCGCTCGCCACAATGCTCTGTGTGCGAAGAAGCCGCTTCTTCGCCTCCGGGAGAATCGGCGAGCGGCAGCTTCCCAAAGGCGAAGATGCAAGCTGCAGCACACAGGCACAGTGTGGGCAGCCTTCAGACTTAGAGAAAACAGTACTTTACCACTCTCCTGCCTTTTCCATGGTTATTCTATTGGAAAAGAACGAGTTTTGGACAACTACCTTTCATTCTTGCCAAACTCTTTGCAGACCCCCGTGCAAGCTTTAGAACAAGATTTTGGATGTTTTCTTTCCTGGCAGAGTTTCTCCTTGCAAGATATGGTGGAAAAGCTTTTGGCTGAGTGTAGAGCGGCAAGACACGCAGAAGACGCAGATACGCAGCTCTCCGAATCTAAGTGCCGGTCCCGGGCTTCTTTCGGCACAAACCGCTCTCAGGAGCTCCCTGCGCTCGCCACAATGCTCTGTGTGCGAAGAAGCCGCTTCTTCGCCTCCGGGAGAATCGGCGAGCGGCAGCTTCCCAAAGGCGAAGATGCAAGCTGCAGCACACAGGCACAGTGTGGGCAGCCTTCAGACTTAGAGAAAACAGTACTTTACCACTCTCCTGCCTTTTCCATGGTTATGCTATTGGAAAAGGACGAGTTTTGGACAACTACCTTTCATTCTTGCCAAACTCTTTGCAGACCCCCGTGCAAGCTTTAGAACAAGATTTTGGATGTTTTCTTCCCTGGCAGAGTTTCTCCTTGCAAGATATGGTGGAAAAGCTTTTTGCTGAGTGTAGAGCGGCAAGACACGCAGAAGACGCAGATACGCAGCTCTCCGAAGCTAAGTGCCGGTCCCGGGCTTCTTTCGGCACAAACCGCTCTCAGGAGCTCCCTGCGCTCGCCACAATGCTCTGTGTGCGAAGAAGCCGCTTCTTCGCCTCCGGGAGAATCGGCGAGCGGCAGCTTCCCAAAGGCGAAGATGCAAGCTGCAGCACACAGGCACAGTGTGGGCAGCCTTCAGACTTAGAGAAAACAGTACTTTACCACTCTCCTGCCTTTTCCATGGTTATTCTATTGGAAAAGAACGAGTTTTGGACAACTACCTTTCATTCTTGCCAAACTCTTTGCAGACCCCCGTGCAAGCTTTAGAACAAGATTTTGGATGTTTTCTTTCCTGGCAGAGTTTCTCCTTGCAAGATATGGTGGAAAAGCTTTTTGCTGAGTGTAGAGCGGCAAGACACGCAGAAGACGCAGATACGCAGCTCTCCGAAGCTAAGTGCCGGTCCCGGGCTTCTTTCGGCACAAACCGCTCTCAGGAGCTCCCTGCGCTCGCCACAATGCTCTGTGTGCGAAGAAGCCGCTTCTTCGCCTCCGGGAGAATCGGCGAGCGGCAGCTTCCCAAAGGCGAAGATGCAAGCTGCAGCACACAGGCACAGTGTGGGCAGCCTTCAGACTTAGAGAAAACAGTACTTTACCACTCTCCTGCCTTTTCCATGGTTATTCTATTGGAAAAGAACGAGTTTTGGACAACTACCTTTCATTCTTGCCAAACTCTTTGCAGACCCCCGTGCAAGCTTTAGAACAAGATTTTGGATGTTTTCTTTCCTGGCAGAGTTTCTCCTTGCAAGATATGGTGGAAAAGCTTTTTGCTGAGTGTAGAGCGGCAAGACACGCAGAAGACGCAGATACGCAGCTCTCCGAAGCTAAGTGCCGGTCCCGGGCTTCTTTCGGCACAAACCGCTCTCAGGAGCTCCCTGCGCTCGCCACAATGCTCTGTGTGCGAAGAAGCCGCTTCTTCGCCTCCGGGAGAATCGGCGAGCGGCAGCTTCCCAAAGGCGAAGATGCAAGCTGCAGCACACAGGCACAGTGTGGGCAGCCTTCAGACTTAGAGAAAACAGTACTTTACCACTCTCCTGCCTTTTCCATGGTTATTCTATTGGAAAAGAACGAGTTTTGGACAACTACCTTTCATTCTTGCCAAACTCTTTGCAGACCCCCGTGCAAGCTTTAGAACAAGATTTTGGATGTTTTCTTTCCTGGCAGAGTTTCTCCTTGCAAGATATGCTGGAAAAGCTTTTTGCTGAGTGTAGAGCGGCAAGACACGCAGAAGACGCAGATACGCAGCTCTCCGAAGCTAAGTGCCGGTCCCGGGCTTCTTTCGGCACAAACCGCTCTCAGGAGCTCCCTGCGCTCGCCACAATGCTCTGTGTGCGAAGAAGCCGCTTCTTCGCCTCCGGGAGAATCGGCGAGCGGCAGCTTCCCAAAGGCGAAGATGCAAGCTGCAGCACACAGGCACAGTGTGGGCAGCCTTCAGACTTAGAGAAAACAGTACTTTACCACTCTCCTGCCTTTTCCATGGTTATTCTATTGGAAAAGAACGAGTTTTGGACAACTACCTTTCATTCTTGCCAAACTCTTTGCAGACCCCCGTGCAAGCTTTAGAACAAGATTTTGGATGTTTTCTTTCCTGGCAGAGTTTCTCCTTGCAAGATATGGTGGAAAAGCTTTTTGCTGAGTGTAGAGCGGCAAGACACGCAGAAGACGCAGATACGCAGCTCTCCGAAGCTAAGTGCCGGTCCCGGGCTTCTTTCGGCACAAACCGCTCTCAGGAGCTCCCTGCGCTCGCCACAATGCTCTGTGTGCGAAGAAGCCGCTTCTTCGCCTCCGGGAGAATCGGCGAGCGGCAGCTTCCCAAAGGCGAAGATGCAAGCTGCAGCACACAGGCACAGTGTGGGCAGCATTCAGACTTAGAGAAAACAGTACTTTACCACTCTCCTGCCTTTTCCATGGTTATTCTATTGGAAAAGAACGAGTTTTGGACAACTACCTTTCATTCTTGCCAAACTCTTTGCAGACCCCCGTGCAAGCTTTAGAACAAGATTTTGGATGTTTTCTTTCCTGGCAGAGTTTCTCCTTGCAAGATATGCTGGAAAAGCTTTTTGCTGAGTGTAGAGCGGCAAGACACGCAGAAGACGCAGATACGCAGCTCTCCGAAGCTAAGTGCCGGTCCCGGGCTTCTTTCGGCACAAACCGCTCTCAGGAGCTCCCTGCGCTCGCCACAATGCTCTGTGTGCGAAGAAGCCGCTTCTTCGCCTCCGGGAGAATCGGCGAGCGGCAGCTTCCCAAAGGCGAAGATGCAAGCTGCAGCACACAGGCACAGTGTGGGCAGCCTTCAGACTTAGAGAAAACAGTACTTTACCACTCTCCTGCCTTTTCCATGGTTATTCTATTGGAAAAGAACGAGTTTTGGACAACTACCTTTCATTCTTGCCAAACTCTTTGCAGACCCCCGTGCAAGCTTTAGAACAAGATTTTGGATGTTTTCTTTCCTGGCAGAGTTTCTCCTTGCAAGATATGCTGGAAAAGCTTTTGGCTGAGTGTAGAGCGGCAAGACACGCAGAAGACGCAGATACGCAGCTCTCCGAAACTAAGTGCCGGTCCCGGGCTTCTTTCGGCACAAACCGCTCTCAGGAGCTCCCTGCGCTCGCCACAATGCTCTGTGTGTGAAGAAGCCGCTTCTTCGCCTCCGGGAGAATCGGCGAGCGGCAGCTTGCCAAAGGCGAAGATGCAAGCTGCAGCACACAGGCACAGTGTGGGCAGCCTTCAGACTTAGAGAAAACAGTACTTTACCACTCTCCTGCCTTTTCCATGGTTATTCTATTGGAAAAGAACGAGTTTTGGACAACTACCTTTCATTCTTGCCAAACTCTTTGCAGACCCCCGTGCAAGCTTTAGAACAAGATTTTGGATGTTTTCTTTCCTGGCAGAGTTTCTCCTTGCAAGATATGGTGGAAAAGCTTTTTGCTGAGTGTAGAGCGGCAAGACACGCAGAAGACGCAGATACGCAGCTCTCCGAAGCTAAGTGCCGGTCCCGGGCTTCTTTCGGCACAAACCGCTCTCAGGAGCTCCCCGCGCTCGCCACAATGCTCTGTGTGCGAAGAAGCCGCTTCTTCGCCTCCGGGAGAATCGGCGAGCGGCAGCTTCCCAAAGGCGAAGATGCAAGCTGCAGCACACAGGCACAGTGTGGGCAGCCTTCAGACTTAGGGAAAACAGTACTTGACCACTCTCCTGCCTTTTCCATGGTTATTCTATTGGAAAAGAACGAGTTTTGGACAACTACCTTTCATTCTTGCCAAACTCTTTGCAGACCCCCGTGCAAGCTTTAGAACAAGATTTTGGATGTTTTCTTTCCTGGCAGAGTTTCTCCTTGCAAGATATGGTGGAAAAGCTTTTTGCTGAGTGTAGAGCGGCAAGACACGCAGAAGACGCAGATACGCAGCTCTCCGAAGCTAAGTGCCGGTCCCGGGCTTCTTTCGGCACAAACCGCTCTCAGGAGCTCCCTGCGCTCGCCACAATGCTCTGTGTGCGAAGAAGCCGCTTCTTCGCCTGCGGGAGAATCGGCGAGCGGCAGCTTCCCAAAGGCGAAGATGCAAGCTGCGGCACACAGGCACAGTGTGGGCAGCCTTCAGACTTAGAGAAAACAGTACTTTACCACTCTCCTGCCTTTTCCATGGTTATTCTATTGGAAAAGAACGAGTTTTGGACAACTACCTTTCATTCTTGCCAAACTCTTTGCAGACCCCCGTGCAAGCTTTAGAACAAGATTTTGGATGTTTTCTTTCCTGGCAGAGTTTCTCCTTGCAAGATATGGTGGAAAAGCTTTTTGCTGAGTGTAGAGCGGCAAGACACGCAGAAGACGCAGATACGCAGCTCTCCGAAGCTAAGTGCCGGTCCCGGGCTTCTTTCGGCACAAACCGCTCTCAGGAGCTCCCTGCGCTCGCCACAATGCTCTGTGTGCGAAGAAGCCGCTTCTTCGCCTCCGGGAGAATCGGCGAGCGGCAGCTTCCCAAAGGCGAAGATGCAAGCTGCAGCACACAGGCACAGTGTGGGCAGCCTTCAGACTTAGGGAAAACAGTACTTTACCACTCTCCTGCCTTTTCCATGGTTATTCTATTGGAAAAGAACGAGTTTTGGACAACTACCTTTCATTCTTGCCAAACTCTTTGCAGACCCCCGTGCAAGCTTTAGAACAAGATTTTGGATGTTTTCTTTCCTGGCAGAGTTTCTCCTTGCAAGATATGGTGGAAAAGCTTTTGGCTGAGTGTAGAGCGGCAAGACACGCAGAAGACGCAGATACGCAGCTCTCCGAAGCTAAGTGCCGGTCCCGGGCTTCTTTCGGCACAAACCGCTCTCAGGAGCTCCCTGCGCTCGCCACAATGCTCTGTGTGCGAAGAAGCCGCTTCTTCGCCTCCGGGAGAATCGGCGAGCGGCAGCTTCCCAAAGGCGAAGATGCAAGCTGCAGCACATAGGCACAGTGTGGGCAGCCTTCAGACTTAGAGAAAACAGTACTTTACCACTCTCCTGCCTTTTCCATGGTTATTCTATTGGAAAAGAACGAGTTTTGGACAACTACCTTTCATTCTTGCCAAACTCTTTGCAGACCCCCGTGCAAGCTTTAGAACAAGATTTTGGATGTTTTCTTTCCTGGCAGAGTTTCTCCTTGCAAGATATGCTGGAAAAGCTTTTTGCTGAGTGTAGAGCGGCAAGACACGCAGAAGACGCAGATACGCAGCTCTCCGAAGCTAAGTGCCGGTCCCGGGCTTCTTTCGGCACAAACCGCTCTCAGGAGCTCCCTGCGCTCGCCACAATGCTCTGTGTGCGAAGAAGCCGCTTCTTCGCCTCCGGGAGAATCGGCGAGCGGCAGCTTCCCAAAGGCGAAGATGCAAGCTGCAGCACACAGGCACAGTGTGGGCAGCCTTCAGACTTAGAGAAAACAGTACTTGACCACTCTCCTGCCTTTTCCATGGTTATTCTATTGGAAAAGAACGAGTTTTGGACAACTACCTTTCATTCTTGCCAAACTCTTTGCAGACCCCCGTGCAAGCTTTAGAACAAGATTTTGGATGTTTTCTTTCCTGGCAGAGTTTCTCCTTGCAAGATATGCTGGAAAAGCTTTTTGCTGAGTGTAGAGCGGCAAGACACGCAGAAGACGCAGATACGCAGCTCTCCGAAGCTAAGTGCCGGTCCCGGGCTTCTTTCGGCACAAACCGCTCTCAGGAGCTCCCTGCGCTCGCCACAATGCTCTGTGTGCGAAGAAGCCGCTTCTTCGCCTCCGGGAGAATCGGCGAGCGGCAGCTTCCCAAAGGCGAAGATGCAAGCTGCAGCACATAGGCACAGTGTGGGCAGCCTTCAGACTTAGAGAAAACAGTACTTTACCACTCTCCTGCCTTTTCCATGGTTATTCTATTGGAAAAGAACGAGTTTTGGACAACTACCTTTCATTCTTGCCAAACTCTTTGCAGACCCCCGTGCAAGCTTTAGAACAAGATTTTGGATGTTTTCTTTCCTGGCAGAGTTTCTCCTTGCAAGATATGGTGGAAAAGCTTTTGGCTGAGTGTAGAGCGGCAAGACACGCAGAAGACGCAGATACGCAGCTCTCCGAAGCTAAGTGCCGGTCCCGGGCTTCTTTCGGCACAAACCGCTCTCAGGAGCTCCCCGCGCTCGCCACAATGCTCTGTGTGCGAAGAAGCCGCTTCTTCGCCTCCGGGAGAATCGGCGAGCGGCAGCTTCCCAAAGGCGAAGATGCAAGCTGCAGCACACAGGCACAGTGTGGGCAGCCTTCAGACTTAGAGAAAACAGTACTTTACCACTCTCCTGCCTTTTCCATGGTTATTCTATTGGAAAAGAACGAGTTTTGGACAACTACCTTTCATTCTTGCCAAACTCTTTGCAGACCCCCGTGCAAGCTTTAGAACAAGATTTTGGATGTTTTCTTTCCTGGCAGAGTTTCTCCTTGCAAGATATGGTGGAAAAGCTTTTTGCTGAGTGTAGAGCGGCAAGACACGCAGAAGACGCAGATACGCAGCTCTCCGAAGCTAAGTGCCGGTCCCGGGCTTCTTTCGGCACAAACCGCTCTCAGGAGCTCCCTGCGCTCGCCACAATGCTCTGTGTGCGAAGAAGCCGCTTCTTCGCCTCCGGGAGAATCGGCGAGCGGCAGCTTCCCAAAGGCGAAGATGCAAGCTGCGGCACACAGGCACAGTGTGGGCAGCCTTCAGACTTAGAGAAAACAGTACTTTACCACTCTCCTGCCTTTTCCATGGTTATTCTATTGGAAAAGAACGAGTTTTGGACAACTACCTTTCATTCTTGCCAAACTCTTTGCAGACCCCCGTGCAAGCTTTAGAACAAGATTTTGGATGTTTTCTTTCCTGGCAGAGTTTCTCCTTGCAAGATATGGTGGAAAAGCTTTTTGCTGAGTGTAGAGCGGCAAGACACGCAGAAGACGCAGATACGCAGCTCTCCGAAGCTAAGTGCCGGTCCCGGGCTTCTTTCGGCACAAACCGCTCTCAGGAGCTCCCTGCGCTCGCCACAATGCTCTGTGTGCGAAGAAGCCGCTTCTTCGCCTCCGGGAGAATCGGCGAGCGGCAGCTTCCCAAAGGCGAAGATGCAAGCTGCAGCACACAGGCACAGTGTGGGCAGCCTTCAGACTTAGGGAAAACAGTACTTTACCACTCTCCTGCCTTTTCCATGGTTATTCTATTGGAAAAGAACGAGTTTTGGACAACTACCTTTCATTCTTGCCAAACTCTTTGCAGACCCCCGTGCAAGCTTTAGAACAAGATTTTGGATGTTTTCTTTCCTGGCAGAGTTTCTCCTTGCAAGATATGGTGGAAAAGCTTTTGGCTGAGTGTAGAGCGGCAAGACACGCAGAAGACGCAGATACGCAGCTCTCCGAAGCTAAGTGCCGGTCCCGGGCTTCTTTCGGCACAAACCGCTCTCAGGAGCTCCCTGCGCTCGCCACAATGCTCTGTGTGCGAAGAAGCCGCTTCTTCGCCTCCGGGAGAATCGGCGAGCGGCAGCTTCCCAAAGGCGAAGATGCAAGCTGCAGCACATAGGCACAGTGTGGGCAGCCTTCAGACTTAGAGAAAACAGTACTTTACCACTCTCCTGCCTTTTCCATGGTTATTCTATTGGAAAAGAACGAGTTTTGGACAACTACCTTTCATTCTTGCCAAACTCTTTGCAGACCCCCGTGCAAGCTTTAGAACAAGATTTTGGATGTTTTCTTTCCTGGCAGAGTTTCTCCTTGCAAGATATGGTGGAAAAGCTTTTTGCTGAGTGTAGAGCGGCAAGACACGCAGAAGACGCAGATACGCAGCTCTCCGAAGCTAAGTGCCGGTCCCGGGCTTCTTTCGGCACAAACCGCTCTCAGGAGCTCCCTGCGCTCGCCACAATGCTCTGTGTGCGAAGAAGCCGCTTCTTCGCCTCCGGGAGAATCGGCGAGCGGCAGCTTCCCAAAGGCGAAGATGCAAGCTGCAGCACACAGGCACAGTGTGGGCAGCCTTCAGACTTAGAGAAAACAGTACTTTACCACTCTCCTGCCTTTTCCATGGTTATTCTATTGGAAAAGAACGAGTTTTGGACAACTACCTTTCATTCTTGCCAAACTCTTTGCAGACCCCCGTGCAAGCTTTAGAACAAGATTTTGGATGTTTTCTTTCCTGGCAGAGTTTCTCCTTGCAAGATATGCTGGAAAAGCTTTTTGCTGAGTGTAGAGCGGCAAGACACGCAGAAGACGCAGATACGCAGCTCTCCGAAGCTAAGTGCCGGTCCCGGGCTTCTTTCGGCACAAACCGCTCTCAGGAGCTCCCTGCGCTCGCCACAATGCTCTGTGTGCGAAGAAGCCGCTTCTTCGCCTCCGGGAGAATCGGCGAGCGGCAGCTTCCCAAAGGCGAAGATGCAAGCTGCAGCACATAGGCACAGTGTGGGCAGCCTTCAGACTTAGAGAAAACAGTACTTTACCACTCTCCTGCCTTTTCCATGGTTATTCTATTGGAAAAGAACGAGTTTTGGACAACTACCTTTCATTCTTGCCAAACTCTTTGCAGACCCCCGTGCAAGCTTTAGAACAAGATTTTGGATGTTTTCTTTCCTGGCAGAGTTTCTCCTTGCAAGATATGCTGGAAAAGCTTTTTGCTGAGTGTAGAGCGGCAAGACACGCAGAAGACGCAGATACGCAGCTCTCCGAAGCTAAGTGCCGGTCCCGGGCTTCTTTCGGCACAAACCGCTCTCAGGAGCTCCCTGCGCTCGCCACAATGCTCTGTGTGCGAAGAAGCCGCTTCTTCGCCTCCGGGAGAATCGGCGAGCGGCAGCTTCCCAAAGGCGAAGATGCAAGCTGCAGCACACAGGCACAGTGTGGGCAGCCTTCAGACTTAGAGAAAACAGTACTTTACCACTCTCCTGCCTTTTCCATGGTTATTCTATTGGAAAAGAACGAGTTTTGGACAACTACCTTTCATTCTTGCCAAACTCTTTGCAGACCCCCGTGCAAGCTTTAGAACAAGATTTTGGATGTTTTCTTTCCTGGCAGAGTTTCTCCTTGCAAGATATGCTGGAAAAGCTTTTTGCTGAGTGTAGAGCGGCAAGACACGCAGAAGACGCAGATACGCAGCTCTCCGAAGCTAAGTGCCGGTCCCGGGCTTCTTTCGGCACAAACCGCTCTCAGGAGCTCCCTGCGCTCGCCACAATGCTCTGTGTGCGAAGAAGCCGCTTCTTCGCCTCCGGGAGAATCGGCGAGCGGCAGCTTCCCAAAGGCGAAGATGCAAGCTGCAGCACACAGGCACAGTGTGGGCAGCCTTCAGACTTAGGGAAAACAGTACTTTACCACTCTCCTGCCTTTTCCATGGTTATTCTATTGGAAAAGAACGAGTTTTGGACAACTACCTTTCATTCTTGCCAAACTCTTTGCAGACCCCCGTGCAAGCTTTAGAACAAGATTTTGGATGTTTTCATTCCTGGCAGAGTTTCTCCTTGCAAGATATGGTGGAAAAGCTTTTTGCTGAGTGTAGAGCGGCAAGACACGCAGAAGACGCAGATACGCAGCTCTCCGAAGCTAAGTGCCGGTCCCGGGCTTCTTTCGGCACAAACCGCTCTCAGGAGCTCCCTGCGCTCGCCACAATGCTCTGTGTGCGAAGAAGCCGCTTCTTCGCCTGCGGGAGAATCGGCGAGCGGCAGCTTCCCAAAGGCGAAGATGCAAGCTGCAGCACACAGGCACAGTGTGGGCAGCCTTCAGACTTAGAGAAAACAGTACTTTACCACTCTCCTGCCTTTTCCATGGTTATTCTATTGGAAAAGAACGAGTTTTGGACAACTACCTTTCATTCTTGCCTAACTCTTTGCAGACCCCCGTGCAAGCTTTAGAACAAGATTTTGGATGTTTTCTTTCCTGGCAGAGTTTCTCCTTGCAAGATATGGTGGAAAAGCTTTTTGCTGAGTGTAGAGCGGCAAGACACGCAGAAGACGCAGATACGCAGCTCTCCGAAGCTAAGTGCCGGTCCCGGGCTTCTTTCGGCACAAACCGCTCTCAGGAGCTCCCTGCGCTCGCCACAATGCTCTGTGTGCGAAGAAGCCGCTTCTTCGCCTCCGGGAGAATCGGCGAGCGGCAGCTTCCCAAAGGCGAAGATGCAAGCTGCAGCACACAGGCACAGTGTGGGCAGCCTTCAGACTTAGGGAAAACAGTACTTGACCACTCTCCTGCCTTTTCCATGGTTATTCTATTGGAAAAGAACGAGTTTTGGACAACTACCTTTCATTCTTGCCAAACTCTTTGCAGACCCCCGTGCAAGCTTTAGAACAAGATTTTGGATGTTTTCTTTCCTGGCAGAGTTTCTCCTTGCAAGATATGGTGGAAAAGCTTTTTGCTGAGTGTAGAGCGGCAAGACACGCAGAAGACGCAGATACGCAGCTCTCCGAAGCTAAGTGCCGGTCCCGGGCTTCTTTCGGCACAAACCGCTCTCAGGAGCTCCCTGCGCTTGCCACAATGCTCTGTGTGCGAAGAAGCCGCTTCTTCGCCTCCGGGAGAATCGGCGAGCGGCAGCTTGCCAAAGGCGAAGATGCAAGCTGCAGCACACAGGCACAGTGTGGGCAGCCTTCAGACTTAGAGAAAACAGTACTTTACCACTCTCCTGCCTTTTCCATGGTTATTCTATTGGAAAAGAACGAGTTTTGGACAACTACCTTTCATTCTTGCCAAACTCTTTGCAGACCCCCGTGCAAGCTTTAGAACAAGATTTTGGATGTTTTCTTTCCTGGCAGAGTTTCTCCTTGCAAGATATGCTGGAAAAGCTTTTGGCTGAGTGTAGAGCGGCAAGACACGCAGAAGACGCAGATACGCAGCTCTCCGAAGCTAAGTGCCGGTCCCGGGCTTCTTTCGGCACAAACCGCTCTCAGGAGCTCCCTGCGCTCGCCACAATGCTCTGTGTGCGAAGAAGCCGCTTCTTCGCCTGCGGGAGAATCGGCGAGCGGCAGCTTCCCAAAGGCGAAGATGCAAGCTGCAGCACACAGGCACAGTGTGGGCAGCCTTCAGACTTAGAGAAAACAGTACTTTACCACTCTCCTGCCTTTTCCATGGTTATTCTATTGGAAAAGAACGAGTTTTGGACAACTACCTTTCATTCTTGCCAAACTCTTTGCAGACCCCCGTGCAAGCTTTAGAACAAGATTTTGGATGTTTTCTTTCCTGGCAGAGTTTCTCCTTGCAAGATATGCTGGAAAAGCTTTTTGCTGAGTGTAGAGCGGCAAGACACGCAGAAGACGCAGATACGCAGCTCTCCGAAGCTAAGTGCCGGTCCCGGGCTTCTTTCGGCACAAACCGCTCTCAGGAGCTCCCTGCGCTCGCCACAATGCTCTGTGTGCGAAGAAGCCGCTTCTTCGCCTCCGGGAGAATCGGCGAGCGGCAGCTTCCCAAAGGCGAAGATGCAAGCTGCAGCACACAGGCACAGTGTGGGCAGCCTTCAGACTTAGAGAAAACAGTACTTTACCACTCTCCTGCCTTTTCCATGGTTATTCTATTGGAAAAGAACGAGTTTTGGACAACTACCTTTCATTCTTGCCAAACTCTTTGCAGACCCCCGTGCAAGCTTTAGAACAAGATTTTGGATGTTTTCATTCCTGGCAGAGTTTCTCCTTGCAAGATATGCTGGAAAAGCTTTTGGCTGAGTGTAGAGCGGCAAGACACGCAGAAGACGCAGATACGCAGCTCTCCGAAGCTAAGTGCCGGTCCCGGGCTTCTTTCGGCACAAACCGCTCTCAGGAGCTCCCTGCGCTCGCCACAATGCTCTGTGTGCGAAGAAGCCGCTTCTTCGCCTCCGGGAGAATCGGCGAGCGGCAGCTTCCCAAAGGCGAAGATGCAAGCTGCAGCACATAGGCACAGTGTGGGCAGCCTTCAGACTTAGAGAAAACAGTACTTTACCACTCTCCTGCCTTTTCCATGGTTATTCTATTGGAAAAGAACGAGTTTTGGACAACTACCTTTCATTCTTGCCAAACTCTTTGCAGACCCCCGTGCAAGCTTTAGAACAAGATTTTGGATGTTTTCTTTCCTGGCAGAGTTTCTCCTTGCAAGATATGGTGGAAAAGCTTTTTGCTGAGTGTAGAGCGGCAAGACACGCAGAAGACGCAGATACGCAGCTCTCCGAAGCTAAGTGCCGGTCCCGGGCTTCTTTCGGCACAAACCGCTCTCAGGAGCTCCCTGCGCTCGCCACAATGCTCTGTGTGCGAAGAAGCCGCTTCTTCGCCTCCGGGAGAATCGGCGAGCGGCAGCTTCCCAAAGGCGAAGATGCAAGCTGCAGCACACAGGCACAGTGTGGGCAGCCTTCAGACTTAGAGAAAACAGTACTTGACCACTCTCCTGCCTTTTCCATGGTTATTCTATTGGAAAAGAACGAGTTTTGGACAACTACCTTTCATTCTTGCCAAACTCTTTGCAGACCCCCGTGCAAGCTTTAGAACAAGATTTTGGATGTTTTCTTTCCTGGCAGAGTTTCTCCTTGCAAGATATGCTGGAAAAGCTTTTTGCTGAGTGTAGAGCGGCAAGACACGCAGAAGACGCAGATACGCAGCTCTCCGAAGCTAAGTGCCGGTCCCGGGCTTCTTTCGGCACAAACCGCTCTCAGGAGCTCCCTGCGCTCGCCACAATGCTCTGTGTGCGAAGAAGCCGCTTCTTCGCCTCCGGGAGAATCGGCGAGCGGCAGCTTCCCAAAGGCGAAGATGCAAGCTGCAGCACATAGGCACAGTGTGGGCAGTCTTCAGACTTAGAGAAAACAGTACTTTACCACTCTCCTGCCTTTTCCATGGTTATTCTATTGGAAAAGAACGAGTTTTGGACAACTACCTTTCATTCTTGCCAAACTCTTTGCAGACCCCCGTGCAAGCTTTAGAACAAGATTTTGGATGTTTTCTTTCCTGGCAGAGTTTCTCCTTGCAAGATATGCTGGAAAAGCTTTTTGCTGAGTGTAGAGCGGCAAGACACGCAGAAGACGCAGATACGCAGCTCTCCGAAGCTAAGTGCCGGTCCCGGGCTTCTTTCGGCACAAACCGCTCTCAGGAGCTCCCTGCGCTCGCCACAATGCTCTGTGTGCGAAGAAGCCGCTTCTTCGCCTCCGGGAGAATCGGCGAGCGGCAGCTTCCCAAAGGCGAAGATGCAAGCTGCAGCACACAGGCACAGTGTGGGCAGCCTTCAGACTTAGGGAAAACAGTACTTTACCACTCTCCTGCCTTTTCCATGGTTATTCTATTGGAAAAGAACGAGTTTTGGACAACTACCTTTCATTCTTGCCAAACTCTTTGCAGACCCCCGTGCAAGCTTTAGAACAAGATTTTGGATGTTTTCATTCCTGGCAGAGTTTCTCCTTGCAAGATATGGTGGAAAAGCTTTTTGCTGAGTGTAGAGCGGCAAGACACGCAGAAGACGCAGATACGCAGCTCTCCGAAGCTAAGTGCCGGTCCCGGGCTTCTTTCGGCACAAACCGCTCTCAGGAGCTCCCTGCGCTCGCCACAATGCTCTGTGTGCGAAGAAGCCGCTTCTTCGCCTGCGGGAGAATCGGCGAGCGGCAGCTTCCCAAAGGCGAAGATGCAAGCTGCAGCACACAGGCACAGTGTGGGCAGCCTTCAGACTTAGAGAAAACAGTACTTTACCACTCTCCTGCCTTTTCCATGGTTATTCTATTGGAAAAGAACGAGTTTTGGACAACTACCTTTCATTCTTGCCAAACTCTTTGCAGACCCCCGTGCAAGCTTTAGAACAAGATTTTGGATGTTTTCTTTCCTGGCAGAGTTTCTCCTTGCAAGATATGGTGGAAAAGCTTTTTGCTGAGTGTAGAGCGGCAAGACACGCAGAAGACGCAGATACGCAGCTCTCCGAAGCTAAGTGCCGGTCCCGGGCTTCTTTCGGCACAAACCGCTCTCAGGAGCTCCCTGCGCTCGCCACAATGCTCTGTGTGCGAAGAAGCCGCTTCTTCGCCTCCGGGAGAATCGGCGAGCGGCAGCTTCCCAAAGGCGAAGATGCAAGCTGCAGCACACAGGCACAGTGTGGGCAGCCTTCAGACTTAGGGAAAACAGTACTTGACCACTCTCCTGCCTTTTCCATGGTTATTCTATTGGAAAAGAACGAGTTTTGGACAACTACCTTTCATTCTTGCCAAACTCTTTGCAGACCCCCGTGCAAGCTTTAGAACAAGATTTTGGATGTTTTCTTTCCTGGCAGAGTTTCTCCTTGCAAGATATGGTGGAAAAGCTTTTTGCTGAGTGTAGAGCGGCAAGACACGCAGAAGACGCAGATACGCAGCTCTCCGAAGCTAAGTGCCGGTCCCGGGCTTCTTTCGGCACAAACCGCTCTCAGGAGCTCCCTGCGCTCGCCACAATGCTCTGTGTGCGAAGAAGCCGCTTCTTCGCCTGCGGGAGAATCGGCGAGCGGCAGCTTCCCAAAGGCGAAGATGCAAGCTGCAGCACACAGGCACAGTGTGGGCAGCCTTCAGACTTAGAGAAAACAGTACTTTACCACTCTCCTGCCTTTTCCATGGTTATTCTATTGGAAAAGAACGAGTTTTGGACAACTACCTTTCATTCTTGCCAAACTCTTTGCAGACCCCCGTGCAAGCTTTAGAACAAGATTTTGGATGTTTTCTTTCCTGGCAGAGTTTCTCCTTGCAAGATATGCTGGAAAAGCTTTTTGCTGAGTGTAGAGCGGCAAGACACGCAGAAGACGCAGATACGCAGCTCTCCGAAGCTAAGTGCCGGTCCCGGGCTTCTTTCGGCACAAACCGCTCTCAGGAGCTCCCTGCGCTCGCCACAATGCTCTGTGTGCGAAGAAGCCGCTTCTTCGCCTCCGGGAGAATCGGCGAGCGGCAGCTTCCCAAAGGCGAAGATGCAAGCTGCGGCACACAGGCACAGTGTGGGCAGCCTTCAGACTTAGAGAAAACAGTACTTTACCACTCTCCTGCCTTTTCCATGGTTATTCTATTGGAAAAGAACGAGTTTTGGACAACTACCTTTCATTCTTGCCAAACTCTTTGCAGACCCCCGTGCAAGCTTTAGAACAAGATTTTGGATGTTTTCTTTCCTGGCAGAGTTTCTCCTTGCAAGATATGGTGGAAAAGCTTTTGGCTGAGTGTAGAGCGGCAAGACACGCAGAAGACGCAGATACGCAGCTCTCCGAAGCTAAGTGCCGGTCCCGGGCTTCTTTCGGCACAAACCGCTCTCAGGAGCTCCCTGCGCTCGCCACAATGCTCTGTGTGCGAAGAAGCCGCTTCTTCGCCTGCGGGAGAATCGGCGAGCGGCAGCTTCCCAAAGGCGAAGATGCAAGCTGCAGCACACAGGCACAGTGTGGGCAGCCTTCAGACTTAGAGAAAACAGTACTTTACCACTCTCCTGCCTTTTCCATGGTTATTCTATTGGAAAAGAACGAGTTTTGGACAACTACCTTTCATTCTTGCCAAACTCTTTGCAGACCCCCGTGCAAGCTTTAGAACAAGATTTTGGATGTTTTCTTTCCTGGCAGAGTTTCTCCTTGCAAGATATGCTGGAAAAGCTTTTTGCTGAGTGTAGAGCGGCAAGACACGCAGAAGACGCAGATACGCAGCTCTCCGAAGCTAAGTGCCGGTCCCGGGCTTCTTTCGGCACAAACCGCTCTCAGGAGCTCCCTGCGCTCGCCACAATGCTCTGTGTGCGAAGAAGCCGCTTCTTCGCCTCCGGGAGAATCGGCGAGCGGCAGCTTCCCAAAGGCGAAGATGCAAGCTGCAGCACACAGGCACAGTGTGGGCAGCCTTCAGACTTAGAGAAAACAGTACTTTACCACTCTCCTGCCTTTTCCATGGTTATTCTATTGGAAAAGAACGAGTTTTGGACAACTACCTTTCATTCTTGCCAAACTCTTTGCAGACCCCCGTGCAAGCTTTAGAACAAGATTTTGGATGTTTTCTTTCCTGGCAGAGTTTCTCCTTGCAAGATATGCTGGAAAAGCTTTTTGCTGAGTGTAGAGCGGCAAGACACGCAGAAGACGCAGATACGCAGCTCTCCGAAGCTAAGTGCCGGTCCCGGGCTTCTTTCGGCACAAACCGCTCTCAGGAGCTCCCTGCGCTCGCCACAATGCTCTGTGTGCGAAGAAGCCGCTTCTTCGCCTGCGGGAGAATCGGCGAGCGGCAGCTTCCCAAAGGCGAAGATGCAAGCTGCGGCACACAGGCACAGTGTGGGCAGCCTTCAGACTTAGAGAAAACAGTACTTTACCACTCTCCTGCCTTTTCCATGGTTATTCTATTGGAAAAGAACGAGTTTTGGACAACTACCTTTCATTCTTGCCAAACTCTTTGCAGACCCCCGTGCAAGCTTTAGAACAAGATTTTGGATGTTTTCTTTCCTGGCAGAGTTTCTCCTTGCAAGATATGGTGGAAAAGCTTTTTGCTGAGTGTAGAGCGGCAAGACACGCAGAAGACGCAGATACGCAGCTCTCCGAAGCTAAGTGCCGGTCCCGGGCTTCTTTCGGCACAAACCGCTCTCAGGAGCTCCCTGCGCTCGCCACAATGCTCTGTGTGCGAAGAAGCCGCTTCTTCGCCTCCGGGAGAATCGGCGAGCGGCAGCTTCCCAAAGGCGAAGATGCAAGCTGCAGCACACAGGCACAGTGTGGGCAGCCTTCAGACTTAGGGAAAACAGTACTTTACCACTCTCCTGCCTTTTCCATGGTTATTCTATTGGAAAAGAACGAGTTTTGGACAACTACCTTTCATTCTTGCCAAACTCTTTGCAGACCCCCGTGCAAGCTTTAGAACAAGATTTTGGATGTTTTCTTTCCTGGCAGAGTTTCTCCTTGCAAGATATGGTGGAAAAGCTTTTGGCTGAGTGTAGAGCGGCAAGACACGCAGAAGACGCAGATACGCAGCTCTCCGAAGCTAAGTGCCGGTCCCGGGCTTCTTTCGGCACAAACCGCTCTCAGGAGCTCCCTGCGCTCGCCACAATGCTCTGTGTGCGAAGAAGCCGCTTCTTCGCCTCCGGGAGAATCGGCGAGCGGCAGCTTCCCAAAAGCGAAGATGCAAGCTGCAGCACATAGGCACAGTGTGGGCAGCCTTCAGACTTAGAGAAAACAGTACTTTACCACTCTCCTGCCTTTTCCATGGTTATTCTATTGGAAAAGAACGAGTTTTGGACAACTACCTTTCATTCTTGCCAAACTCTTTGCAGACCCCCGTGCAAGCTTTAGAACAAGATTTTGGATGTTTTCTTTCCTGGCAGAGTTTCTCCTTGCAAGATATGGTGGAAAAGCTTTTTGCTGAGTGTAGAGCGGCAAGACACGCAGAAGACGCAGATACGCAGCTCTCCGAAGCTAAGTGCCGGTCCCGGGCTTCTTTCGGCACAAACCGCTCTCAGGAGCTCCCTGCGCTCGCCACAATGCTCTGTGTGCGAAGAAGCCGCTTCTTCGCCTCCGGGAGAATCGGCGAGCGGCAGCTTCCCAAAGGCGAAGATGCAAGCTGCAGCACACAGGCACAGTGTGGGCAGCCTTCAGACTTAGGGAAAACAGTACTTTACCACTCTCCTGCCTTTTCCATGGTTATTCTATTGGAAAAGAACGAGTTTTGGACAACTACCTTTCATTCTTGCCAAACTCTTTGCAGACCCCCGTGCAAGCTTTAGAACAAGATTTTGGATGTTTTCTTTCCTGGCAGAGTTTCTCCTTGCAAGATATGGTGGAAAAGCTTTTGGCTGAGTGTAGAGCGGCAAGACACGCAGAAGACGCAGATACGCAGCTCTCCGAAGCTAAGTGCCGGTCCCGGGCTTCTTTCGGCACAAACCGCTCTCAGGAGCTCCCTGCGCTCGCCACAATGCTCTGTGTGCGAAGAAGCCGCTTCTTCGCCTCCGGGAGAATCGGCGAGCGGCAGCTTCCCAAAGGCGAAGATGCAAGCTGCAGCACACAGGCACAGTGTGGGCAGCCTTCAGACTTAGAGAAAACAGTACTTTACCACTCTCCTGCCTTTTCCATGGTTATTCTATTGGAAAAGAACGAGTTTTGGACAACTACCTTTCATTCTTGCCAAACTCTTTGCAGACCCCCGTGCAAGCTTTAGAACAAGATTTTGGATGTTTTCTTTCCTGGCAGAGTTTCTCCTTGCAAGATATGCTGGAAAAGCTTTTTGCTGAGTGTAGAGCGGCAAGACACGCAGAAGACGCAGATACGCAGCTCTCCGAAGCTAAGTGCCGGTCCCGGGCTTCTTTCGGCACAAACCGCTCTCAGGAGCTCCCTGCGCTCGCCACAATGCTCTGTGTGCGAAGAAGCCGCTTCTTCGCCTGCGGGAGAATCGGCGAGCGGCAGCTTCCCAAAGGCGAAGATGCAAGCTGCAGCACATAGGCACAGTGTGGGCAGCCTTCAGACTTAGAGAAAACAGTACTTTACCACTCTCCTGCCTTTTCCATGGTTATTCTATTGGAAAAGAACGAGTTTTGGACAACTACCTTTCATTCTTGCCAAACTCTTTGCAGACCCCCGTGCAAGCTTTAGAACAAGATTTTGGATGTTTTCTTTCCTGGCAGAGTTTCTCCTTGCAAGATATGGTGGAAAAGCTTTTTGCTGAGTGTAGAGCGGCAAGACACGCAGAAGACGCAGATACGCAGCTCTCCGAAGCTAAGTGCCGGTCCCGGGCTTCTTTCGGCACAAACCGCTCTCAGGAGCTCCCTGCGCTCGCCACAATGCTCTGTGTGCGAAGAAGCCGCTTCTTCGCCTCCGGGAGAATCGGCGAGCGGCAGCTTCCCAAAGGCGAAGATGCAAGCTGCAGCACACAGGCACAGTGTGGGCAGCCTTCAGACTTAGGAAAACAGTACTTTACCACTCTCCTGCCTTTTCCATGGTTATTCTATTGGAAAAGAACGAGTTTTGGACAACTACCTTTCATTCTTGCCAAACTCTTTGCAGACCCCCGTGCAAGCTTTAGAACAAGATTTTGGATGTTTTCATTCCTGGCAGAGTTTCTCCTTGCAAGATATGGTGGAAAAGCTTTTTGCTGAGTGTAGAGCGGCAAGACACGCAGAAGACGCAGATACGCAGCTCTCCGAAGCTAAGTGCCGGTCCCGGGCTTCTTTCGGCACAAACCGCTCTCAGGAGCTCCCTGCGCTCGCCACAATGCTCTGTGTGCGAAGAAGCCGCTTCTTCGCCTGCGGGAGAATCGGCGAGCGGCAGCTTCCCAAAGGCGAAGATGCAAGCTGCAGCACACAGGCACAGTGTGGGCAGCCTTCAGACTTAGAGAAAACAGTACTTTACCACTCTCCTGCCTTTTCCATGGTTATTCTATTGGAAAAGAACGAGTTTTGGACAACTACCTTTCATTCTTGCCAAACTCTTTGCAGACCCCCGTGCAAGCTTTAGAACAAGATTTTGGATGTTTTCTTTCCTGGCAGAGTTTCTCCTTGCAAGATATGGTGGAAAAGCTTTTTGCTGAGTGTAGAGCGGCAAGACACGCAGAAGACGCAGATACGCAGCTCTCCGAAGCTAAGTGCCGGTCCCGGGCTTCTTTCGGCACAAACCGCTCTCAGGAGCTCCCTGCGCTCGCCACAATGCTCTGTGTGCGAAGAAGCCGCTTCTTCGCCTCCGGGAGAATCGGCGAGCGGCAGCTTCCCAAAGGCGAAGATGCAAGCTGCAGCACACAGGCACAGTGTGGGCAGCCTTCAGACTTAGAGAAAACAGTACTTTACCACTCTCCTGCCTTTTCCATGGTTATTCTATTGGAAAAGAACGAGTTTTGGACAACTACCTTTCATTCTTGCCAAACTCTTTGCAGACCCCCGTGCAAGCTTTAGAACAAGATTTTGGATGTTTTCATTCCTGGCAGAGTTTCTCCTTGCAAGATATGGTGGAAAAGCTTTTTGCTGAGTGTAGAGCGGCAAGACACGCAGAAGACGCAGATACGCAGCTCTCCGAAGCTAAGTGCCGGTCCCGGGCTTCTTTCGGCACAAACCGCTCTCAGGAGCTCCCTGCGCTCGCCACAATGCTCTGTGTGCGAAGAAGCCGCTTCTTCGCCTGCGGGAGAATCGGCGAGCGGCAGCTTCCCAAAGGCGAAGATGCAAGCTGCAGCACACAGGCACAGTGTGGGCAGCCTTCAGACTTAGAGAAAACAGTACTTTACCACTCTCCTGCCTTTTCCATGGTTATTCTATTGGAAAAGAACGAGTTTTGGACAACTACCTTTCATTCTTGCCAAACTCTTTGCAGACCCCCGTGCAAGCTTTAGAACAAGATTTTGGATGTTTTCTTTCCTGGCAGAGTTTCTCCTTGCAAGATATGGTGGAAAAGCTTTTTGCTGAGTGTAGAGCGGCAAGACACGCAGAAGACGCAGATACGCAGCTCTCCGAAGCTAAGTGCCGGTCCCGGGCTTCTTTCGGCACAAACCGCTCTCAGGAGCTCCCTGCGCTCGCCACAATGCTCTGTGTGCGAAGAAGCCGCTTCTTCGCCTCCGGGAGAATCGGCGAGCGGCAGCTTCCCAAAGGCGAAGATGCAAGCTGCAGCACACAGGCACAGTGTGGGCAGCCTTCAGACTTAGAGAAAACAGTACTTTACCACTCTCCTGCCTTTTCCATGGTTATTCTATTGGAAAAGAACGAGTTTTGGACAACTACCTTTCATTCTTGCCAAACTCTTTGCAGACCCCCGTGCAAGCTTTAGAACAAGATTTTGGATGTTTTCTTTCCTGGCAGAGTTTCTCCTTGCAAGATATGGTGGAAAAGCTTTTGGCTGAGTGTAGAGCGGCAAGACACGCAGAAGACGCAGATACGCAGCTCTCCGAAGCTAAGTGCCGGTCCCGGGCTTCTTTCGGCACAAACCGCTCTCAGGAGCTCCCTGCGCTCGCCACAATGCTCTGTGTGCGAAGAAGCCGCTTCTTCGCCTCCGGGAGAATCGGCGAGCGGCAGCTTCCCAAAGGCGAAGATGCAAGCTGCAGCACATAGGCACAGTGTGGGCAGCCTTCAGACTTAGAGAAAACAGTACTTTACCACTCTCCTGCCTTTTCCATGGTTATTCTATTGGAAAAGAACGAGTTTTGGACAACTACCTTTCATTCTTGCCAAACTCTTTGCAGACCCCCGTGCAAGCTTTAGAACAAGATTTTGGATGTTTTCTTTCCTGGCAGAGTTTCTCCTTGCAAGATATGCTGGAAAAGCTTTTTGCTGAGTGTAGAGCGGCAAGACACGCAGAAGACGCGGATACGCAGCTCTCCGAAGCTAAGTGCCGGTCCCGGGCTTCTTTCGGCACAAACCGCTCTCAGGAGCTCCCTGCGCTCGCCACAATGCTCTGTGTGCGAAGAAGCCGCTTCTTCGCCTCCGGGAGAATCGGCGAGCGGCAGCTTCCCAAAGGCGAAGATGCAAGCTGCAGCACACAGGCACAGTGTGGGCAGCCTTCAGACTTAGAGAAAACAGTACTTTACCACTCTCCTGCCTTTTCCATGGTTATTCTATTGGAAAAGAACGAGTTTTGGACAACTACCTTTCATTCTTGCCAAACTCTTTGCAGACCCCCGTGCAAGCTTTAGAACAAGATTTTGGATGTTTTCTTTCCTGGCAGAGTTTCTCCTTGCAAGATATGGTGGAAAAGCTTTTTGCTGAGTGTAGAGCGGCAAGACACGCAGAAGACGCAGATACGCAGCTCTCCGAAGCTAAGTGCCGGTCCCGGGCTTCTTTCGGCACAAACCGCTCTCAGGAGCTCCCTGCGCTCGCCACAATGCTCTGTGTGCGAAGAAGCCGCTTCTTCGCCTCCGGGAGAATCGGCGAGCGGCAGCTTCCCAAAGGCGAAGATGCAAGCTGCAGCACACAGGCACAGTGTGGGCAGCCTTCAGACTTAGGGAAAACAGTACTTTACCACTCTCCTGCCTTTTCCATGGTTATTCTATTGGAAAAGAACGAGTTTTGGACAACTACCTTTCATTCTTGCCAAACTCTTTGCAGACCCCCGTGCAAGCTTTAGAACAAGATTTTGGATGTTTTCATTCCTGGCAGAGTTTCTCCTTGCAAGATATGGTGGAAAAGCTTTTTGCCGAGTGTAGAGCGGCAAGACACGCAGAAGACGCAGATACGCAGCTCTCCGAAGCTAAGTGCCGGTCCCGGGCTTCTTTCGGCACAAACCGCTCTCAGGAGCTCCCTGCGCTCGCCACAATGCTCTGTGTGCGAAGAAGCCGCTTCTTCGCCTGCGGGAGAATCGGCGAGCGGCAGCTTCCCAAAGGCGAAGATGCAAGCTGCAGCACACAGGCACAGTGTGGGCAGCCTTCAGACTTAGAGAAAACAGTACTTTACCACTCTCCTGCCTTTTCCATGGTTATTCTATTGGAAAAGAACGAGTTTTGGACAACTACCTTTCATTCTTGCCAAACTCTTTGCAGACCCCGGTGCAAGCTTTAGAACAAGATTTTGGATGTTTTCTTTCCTGGCAGAGTTTCTCCTTGCAAGATATGGTGGAAAAGCTTTTTGCTGAGTGTAGAGCGGCAAGACACGCAGAAGACGCAGATACGCAGCTCTCCGAAGCTAAGTGCCGGTCCCGGGCTTCTTTCGGCACAAACCGCTCTCAGGAGCTCCCTGCGCTCGCCACAATGCTCTGTGTGCGAAGAAGCCGCTTCTTCGCCTCCGGGAGAATCGGCGAGCGGCAGCTTCCCAAAGGCGAAGATGCAAGCTGCAGCACACAGGCACAGTGTGGGCAGCCTTCAGACTTAGGGAAAACAGTACTTGACCACTCTCCTGCCTTTTCCATGGTTATTCTATTGGAAAAGAACGAGTTTTGGACAACTACCTTTCATTCTTGCCAAACTCTTTGCAGACCCCCGTGCAAGCTTTAGAACAAGATTTTGGATGTTTTCTTTCCTGGCAGAGTTTCTCCTTGCAAGATATGGTGGAAAAGCTTTTTGCTGAGTGTAGAGCGGCAAGACACGCAGAAGACGCAGATACGCAGCTCTCCGAAGCTAAGTGCCGGTCCCGGGCTTCTTTCGGCACAAACCGCTCTCAGGAGCTCCCTGCGCTCGCCACAATGCTCTGTGTGCGAAGAAGCCGCTTCTTCGCCTCCGGGAGAATCGGCGAGCGGCAGCTTGCCAAAGGTGAAGATGCAAGCTGCAGCACACAGGCACAGTGTGGGCAGCCTTCAGACTTAGAGAAAACAGTACTTTACCACTCTCCTGCCTTTTCCATGGTTATTCTATTGGAAAAGAACGAGTTTTGGACAACTACCTTTCATTCTTGCCAAACTCTTTGCAGACCCCCGTGCAAGCTTTAGAACAAGATTTTGGATGTTTTCTTTCCTGGCAGAGTTTCTCCTTGCAAGATATGCTGGAAAAGCTTTTTGCTGAGTGTAGAGCGGCAAGACACGCAGAAGACGCAGATACGCAGCTCTCCGAAGCTAAGTGCCGGTCCCGGGCTTCTTTCGGCACAAACCGCTCTCAGGAGCTCCCTGCGCTCGCCACAATGCTCTGTGTGCGAAGAAGCCGCTTCTTCGCCTCCGGGAGAATCGGCGAGCGGCAGCTTCCCAAAGGCGAAGATGCAAGCTGCAGCACACAGGCACAGTGTGGGCAGCCTTCAGACTTAGAGAAAACAGTACTTTACCACTCTCCTGCCTTTTCCATGGTTATTCTATTGGAAAAGAACGAGTTTTGGACAACTACCTTTCATTCTTGCCAAACTCTTTGCAGACCCCCGTGCAAGCTTTAGAACAAGATTTTGGATGTTTTCTTTCCTGGCAGAGTTTCTCCTTGCAAGATATGCTGGAAAAGCTTTTTGCTGAGTGTAGAGCGGCAAGACACGCAGAAGACGCAGATACGCAGCTCTCCGAAGCTAAGTGCCGGTCCCGGGCTTCTTTCGGCACAAACCGCTCTCAGGAGCTCCCTGCGCTCGCCACAATGCTCTGTGTGCGAAGAAGCCGCTTCTTCGCCTGCGGGAGAATCGGCGAGCGGCAGCTTCCCAAAGGCGAAGATGCAAGCTGCAGCACACAGGCACAGTGTGGGCAGCCTTCAGACTTAGAGAAAACAGTACTTTACCACTCTCCTGCCTTTTCCATGGTTATTCTATTGGAAAAGAACGAGTTTTGGACAACTACCTTTCATTCTTGCCAAACTCTTTGCAGACCCCCGTGCAAGCTTTAGAACAAGATTTTGGATGTTTTCATTCCTGGCAGAGTTTCTCCTTGCAAGATATGCTGGAAAAGCTTTTTGCTGAGTGTAGAGCGGCAAGACACGCAGAAGACGCAGATACGCAGCTCTCCGAAGCTAAGTGCCGGTCCCGGGCTTCTTTCGGCACAAACCGCTCTCAGGAGCTCCCTGCGCTCGCCACAATGCTCTGTGTGCGAAGAAGCCGCTTCTTCGCCTGCGGGAGAATCGGTGAGCGGCAGCTTCCCAAAGGCGAAGATGCAAGCTGCAGCACACAGGCACAGTGTGGGCAGCCTTCAGACTTAGAGAAAACAGTACTTTACCACTCTCCTGCCTTTTCCATGGTTATTCTATTGGAAAAGAACGAGTTTTGGACAACTACCTTTCATTCTTGCCAAACTCTTTGCAGACCCCCGTGCAAGCTTTAGAACAAGATTTTGGATGTTTTCTTTCCTGGCAGAGTTTCTCCTTGCAAGATATGGTGGAAAAGCTTTTTGCTGAGTGTAGAGCGGCAAGACACGCAGAAGACGCAGATACGCAGCTCTCCGAAGCTAAGTGCCGGTCCCGGGCTTCTTTCGGCACAAACCGCTCTCAGGAGCTCCCTGCGCTCGCCACAATGCTCTGTGTGCGAAGAAGCCGCTTCTTCGCCTCCGGGAGAATCGGCGAGCGGCAGCTTCCCAAAGGCGAAGATGCAAGCTGCAGCACACAGGCACAGTGTGGGCAGCCTTCAGACTTAGGGAAAACAGTACTTTACCACTCTCCTGCCTTTTCCATGGTTATTCTATTGGAAAAGAACGAGTTTTGGACAACTACCTTTCATTCTTGCCAAACTCTTTGCAGACCCCCGTGCAAGCTTTAGAACAAGATTTTGGATGTTTTCTTTCCTGGCAGAGTTTCTCCTTGCAAGATATGGTGGAAAAGCTTTTTGCTGAGTGTAGAGCGGCAAGACACGCAGAAGACGCAGATACGCAGCTCTCCGAAGCTAAGTGCCGGTCCCGGGCTTCTTTCGGCACAAACCGCTCTCAGGAGCTCCCTGCGCTCGCCACAATGCTCTGTGTGCGAAGAAGCCGCTTCTTCGCCTCCGGGAGAATCGGCGAGCGGCAGCTTCCCAAAGGCGAAGATGCAAGCTGCAGCACACAGGCACAGTGTGGGCAGCCTTCAGACTTAGAGAAAACAGTACTTTACCACTCTCCTGCCTTTTCCATGGTTATTCTATTGGAAAAGAACGAGTTTTGGACAACTACCTTTCATTCTTGCCAAACTCTTTGCAGACCCCCGTGCAAGCTTTAGAACAAGATTTTGGATGTTTTCTTTCCTGGCAGAGTTTCTCCTTGCAAGATATGGTGGAAAAGCTTTTTGCTGAGTGTAGAGCGGCAAGACACGCAGAAGACGCAGATACGCAGCTCTCCGAAGCTAAGTGCCGGTCCCGGGCTTCTTTCGGCACAAACCGCTCTCAGGAGCTCCCTGCGCTCGCCACAATGCTCTGTGTGCGAAGAAGCCGCTTCTTCGCCTGCGGGAGAATCGGCGAGCGGCAGCTTCCCAAAGGCGAAGATGCAAGCTGCAGCACACAGGCACAGTGTGGGCAGCCTTCAGACTTAGAGAAAACAGTACTTTACCACTCTCCTGCCTTTTCCATGGTTATTCTATTGGAAAAGAACGAGTTTTGGACAACTACCTTTCATTCTTGCCAAACTCTTTGCAGACCCCCGTGCAAGCTTTAGAACAAGATTTTGGATGTTTTCTTTCCTGGCAGAGTTTCTCCTTGCAAGATATGGTGGAAAAGCTTTTTGCTGAGTGTAGAGCGGCAAGACACGCAGAAGACGCAGATACGCAGCTCTCCGAAGCTAAGTGCCGGTCCCGGGCTTCTTTCGGCACAAACCGCTCTCAGGAGCTCTCTGCGCTCGCCACAATGCTCTGTGTGCGAAGAAGCCGCTTCTTCGCCTCCGGGAGAATCGGCGAGCGGCAGCTTCCCAAAGGCGAAGATGCAAGCTGCAGCACACAGGCACAGTGTGGGCAGCCTTCAGACTTAGAGAAAACAGTACTTTACCACTCTCCTGCCTTTTCCATGGTTATTCTATTGGAAAAGAACGAGTTTTGGACAACTACCTTTCATTCTTGCCAAACTCTTTGCAGACCCCCGTGCAAGCTTTAGAACAAGATTTTGGATGTTTTCTTTCCTGGCAGAGTTTCTCCTTGCAAGATATGGTGGAAAAGCTTTTTGCTGAGTGTAGAGCGGCAAGACACGCAGAAGACGCAGATACGCAGCTCTCCGAAGCTAAGTGCCGGTCCCGGGCTTCTTTCGGCACAAACCGCTCTCAGGAGCTCCCTGCGCTCGCCACAATGCTCTGTGTGCGAAGAAGCCGCTTCTTCGCCTCCGGGAGAATCGGCGAGCGGCAGCTTCCCAAAGGCGAAGATGCAAGCTGCAGCACACAGGCACAGTGTGGGCAGCCTTCAGACTTAGAGAAAACAGTACTTTACCACTCTCCTGCCTTTTCCATGGTTATTCTATTGGAAAAGAACGAGTTTTGGACAACTACCTTTCATTCTTGCCAAACTCTTTGCACACCCCCGTGCAAGCTTTAGAACAAGATTTTGGATGTTTTCTTTCCTGGCAGAGTTTCTCCTTGCAAGATATGCTGGAAAAGCTTTTTGCTGAGTGTAGAGCGGCAAGACACGCAGAAGACGCAGATACGCAGCTCTCCGAAGCTAAGTGCCGGTCCCGGGCTTCTTTCGGCACAAACCGCTCTCAGGAGCTCTCTGCGCTCGCCACAATGCTCTGTGTGCGAAGAAGCCGCTTCTTCGCCTCCGGGAGAATCGGCGAGCGGCAGCTTCCCAAAGGCGAAGATGCAAGCTGCAGCACACAGGCACAGTGTGGGCAGCCTTCAGACTTAGAGAAAACAGTACTTTACCACTCTCCTGCCTTTTCCATGGTTATTCTATTGGAAAAGAACGAGTTTTGGACAACTACCTTTCATTCTTGCCAAACTCTTTGCACACCCCCGTGCAAGCTTTAGAACAAGATTTTGGATGTTTTCTTTCCTGGCAGAGTTTCTCCTTGCAAGATATGCTGGAAAAGCTTTTTGCTGAGTGTAGAGCGGCAAGACACGCAGAAGACGCAGATACGCAGCTCTCCGAAGCTAAGTGCCGGTTCCGGGCTTCTTTCGGCACAAACCGCTCTCAGCAGCTCCCTGCGCTCGCCACAATGCTCTGTGTGCGAAGAAGCCGCTTCTTCGCCTCCGGGAGAATCGGCGAGCGGCAGCTTCCCAAAGGCGAAGATGCAAGCTGCAGCACACAGGCACAGTGTGGGCAGCCTTCAGACTTAGAGAAAACAGTACTTTACCACTCTCCTGCCTTTTCCATGGTTATTCTATTGGAAAAGAACGAGTTTTGGACAACTACCTTTCATTCTTGCCAAACTCTTTGCAGACCCCCGTGCAAGCTTTAGAACAAGATTTTGGATGTTTTCTTTCCTGGCAGAGTTTCTCCTTGCAAGATATGCTGGAAAAGCTTTTTGCTGAGTGTAGAGCGGCAAGACACGCAGAAGACGCAGATACGCAGCTCTCCGAAGCTAAGTGCCGGTCCCGGGCTTCTTTCGGCACAAACCGCTCTCAGCAGCTCCCTGCGCTCGCCACAATGCTCTGTGTGCGAAGAAGCCGCTTCTTCGCCTCCGGGAGAATCGGCGAGCGGCAGCTTCCCAAAGGCGAAGATGCAAGCTGCAGCACACAGGCACAGTGTGGGCAGCCTTCAGACTTAGAGAAAACAGTACTTTACCACTCTCCTGCCTTTTCCATGGTTATTCTATTGGAAAAGAACGAGTTTTGGACAACTACCTTTCATTCTTGCCAAACTCTTTGCAGACCCCCGTGCAAGCTTTAGAACAAGATTTTGGATGTTTTCTTTCCTGGCAGAGTTTCTCCTTGCAAGATATGCTGGAAAAGCTTTTTGCTGAGTGTAGAGCGGCAAGACACGCAGAAGACGCAGATACGCAGCTCTCCGAAGCTAAGTGCCGGTCCCGGGCTTCTTTCGGCACAAACCGCTCTCAGGAGCTCCCTGCGCTCGCCACAATGCTCTGTGTGCGAAGAAGCCGCTTCTTCGCCTGCGGGAGAATCGGCGAGCGGCAGCTTCCCAAAGGCGAAGATGCAAGCTGCAGCACACAGGCACAGTGTGGGCAGCCTTCAGACTTAGAGAAAACAGTACTTTACCACTCTCCTGCCTTTTCCATGGTTATTCTATTGGAAAAGAACGAGTTTTGGACAACTACCTTTCATTCTTGCCAAACTCTTTGCAGACCCCCGTGCAAGCTTTAGAACAAGATTTTGGATGTTTTCATTCCTGGCAGAGTTTCTCCTTGCAAGATATGCTGGAAAAGCTTTTTGCTGAGTGTAGAGCGGCAAGACACGCAGAAGACGCAGATACGCAGCTCTCCGAAGCTAAGTGCCGGTCCCGGGCTTCTTTCGGCACAAACCGCTCTCAGGAGCTCTCTGCGCTCGCCACAATGCTCTGTGTGCGAAGAAGCCGCTTCTTCGCCTCCGGGAGAATCGGCGAGCGGCAGCTTCCCAAAGGCGAAGATGCAAGCTGCAGCACACAGGCACAGTGTGGGCAGCCTTCAGACTTAGAGAAAACAGTACTTTACCACTCTCCTGCCTTTTCCATGGTTATTCTATTGGAAAAGAACGAGTTTTGGACAACTACCTTTCATTCTTGCCAAACTCTTTGCACACCCCCGTGCAAGCTTTAGAACAAGATTTTGGATGTTTTCTTTCCTGGCAGAGTTTCTCCTTGCAAGATATGCTGGAAAAGCTTTTTGCTGAGTGTAGAGCGGCAAGACACGCAGAAGACGCAGATACGCAGCTCTCCGAAGCTAAGTGCCGGTCCCGGGCTTCTTTCGGCACAAACCGCTCTCAGGAGCTCCCTGCGCTCGCCACAATGCTCTGTGTGCGAAGAAGCCGCTTCTTCGCCTCCGGGAGAATCGGCGAGCGGCAGCTTCCCAAAGGCGAAGATGCAAGCTGCAGCACACAGGCACAGTGTGGGCAGCCTTCAGACTTAGAGAAAACAGTACTTTACCACTCTCCTGCCTTTTCCATGGTTATTCTATTGGAAAAGAACGAGTTTTGGACAACTACCTTTCATTCTTGCCAAACTCTTTGCAGACCCCCGTGCAAGCTTTAGAACAAGATTTTGGATGTTTTCTTTCCTGGCAGAGTTTCTCCTTGCAAGATATGCTGGAAAAGCTTTTTGCTGAGTGTAGAGCGGCAAGACACGCAGAAGACGCAGATACGCAGCTCTCCGAAGCTAAGTGCCGGTCCCGGGCTTCTTTCGGCACAAAACGCTCTCAGGAGCTCCCTGCGCTCGCCGCAATGCTCTGTGTGTGAAGAAGCCGCTTCTTCGCCTGCGGGAGAATCGGCGAGCGGCAGCTTCCCAAAGGCGAAGATGCAAGCTGCAGCACACAGGCACAGTGTGGGCAGCCTTCAGACTTAGAGAAAACAGTACTTTACCACTCTCCTGCCTTTTCCATGGTTATTCTATTGGAAAAGAACGAGTTTTGGACAACTACCTTTCATTCTTGCCAAACTCTTTGCAGACCCCCGTGCAAGCTTTAGAACAAGATTTTGGATGTTTTCTTTCCTGGCAGAGTTTCTCCTTGCAAGATATGGTGGAAAAGCTTTTTGCTGAGTGTAGAGCGGCAAGACACGCAGAAGACGCAGATACGCAGCTCTCCGAAGCTAAGTGCCGGTCCCGGGCTCCTTTCGGCACAAACCGCTCTCAGGAGCTCCCTGCGCTCGCCACAATGCTCTGTGTGCGAAGAAGCCGCTTCTTCGCCTCCGGGAGAATCGGCGAGCGGCAGCTTCCCAAAGGCGAAGATGCAAGCTGCAGCACACAGGCACAGTGTGGGCAGCCTTCAGACTTAGAGAAAACAGTACTTTACCACTCTCCTGCCTTTTCCATGGTTATTCTATTGGAAAAGAACGAGTTTTGGACAACTACCTTTCATTCTTGCCAAACTCTTTGCAGACCCCCGTGCAAGCTTTAGAACAAGATTTTGGATGTTTTCTTTCCTGGCAGAGTTTCTCCTTGCAAGATATGGTGGAAAAGCTTTTTGCTGAGTGTAGAGCGGCAAGACACGCAGAAGACGCAGATACGCAGCTCTCCGAAGCTAAGTGCCGGTCCCGGGCTTCTTTCGGCACAAACCGCTCTCAGGAGCTCTCTGCGCTCGCCACAATGCTCTGTGTGCGAAGAAGCCGCTTCTTCGCCTCCGGGAGAATCGGCGAGCGGCAGCTTCCCAAAGGCGAAGATGCAAGCTGCAGCACACAGGCACAGTGTGGGCAGCCTTCAGACTTAGAGAAAACAGTACTTTACCACTCTCCTGCCTTTTCCATGGTTATTCTATTGGAAAAGAACGAGTTTTGGACAACTACCTTTCATTCTTGCCAAACTCTTTGCAGACCCCCGTGCAAGCTTTAGAACAAGATTTTGGATGTTTTCTTTCCTGGCAGAGTTTCTCCTTGCAAGATATGGTGGAAAAGCTTTTTGCTGAGTGTAGAGCGGCAAGACACGCAGAAGACGCAGATACGCAGCTCTCCGAAGCTAAGTGCCGGTCCCGGGCTTCTTTCGGCACAAACCGCTCTCAGGAGCTCCCTGCGCTCGCCACAATGCTCTGTGTGCGAAGAAGCTGCTTCTTCGCCTCCGGGAGAATCGGCGAGCGGCAGCTTCCCAAAGGCGAAGATGCAAGCTGCAGCACACAGGCACAGTGTGGGCAGCCTTCAGACTTAGAGAAAACAGTACTTTACCACTCTCCTGCCTTTTCCATGGTTATTCTATTGGAAAAGAACGAGTTTTGGACAACTACCTTTCATTCTTGCCAAACTCTTTGCAGACCCCCGTGCAAGCTTTAGAACAAGATTTTGGATGTTTTCTTTCCTGGCAGAGTTTCTCCTTGCAAGATATGGTGGAAAAGCTTTTTGCTGAGTGTAGAGCGGCAAGACACGCAGAAGACGCAGATACGCAGCTCTCCGAAGCTAAGTGCCGGTCCCGGGCTTCTTTCGGCACAAACCGCTCTCAGGAGCTCTCTGCGCTCGCCACAATGCTCTGTGTGCGAAGAAGCCGCTTCTTCGCCTGCGGGAGAATCGGCGAGCGGCAGCTTCCCAAAGGCGAAGATGCAAGCTGCAGCACACAGGCACAGTGTGGGCAGCCTTCAGACTTAGAGAAAACAGTACTTTACCACTCTCCTGCCTTTTCCATGGTTATTCTATTGGAAAAGAACGAGTTTTGGACAACTACCTTTCATTCTTGCCAAACTCTTTGCAGACCCCCGTGCAAGCTTTAGAACAAGATTTTGGATGTTTTCTTTCCTGGCAGAGTTTCTCCTTGCAAGATATGCTGGAAAAGCTTTTTGCTGAGTGTAGAGCGGCAAGACACGCAGAAGACGCAGATACGCAGCTCTCCGAAGCTAAGTGCCGGTTCCGGGCTTCTTTCGGCACAAACCGCTCTCAGGAGCTCCCTGCGCTCGCCACAATGCTCTGTGTGCGAAGAAGCCGCTTCTTCGCCTGCGGGAGAATCGGCGAGCGGCAGCTTCCCAAAGGCGAAGATGCAAGCTGCAGCACACAGGCACAGTGTGGGCAGCCTTCAGACTTAGAGAAAACAGTACTTTACCACTCTCCTGCCTTTTCCATGGTTATTCTATTGGAAAAGAACGAGTTTTGGACAACTACCTTTCATTCTTGCCAAACTCTTTGCAGACCCCCGTGCAAGCTTTAGAACAAGATTTTGGATGTTTTCTTTCCTGGCAGAGTTTCTCCTTGCAAGATATGCTGGAAAAGCTTTTTGCTGAGTGTAGAGCGGCAAGACACGCAGAAGACGCAGATACGCAGCTCTCCGAAGCTAAGTGCCGGTCCCGGGCTTCTTTCGGCACAAACCGCTCTCAGCAGCTCCCTGCGCTCGCCACAATGCTCTGTGTGCGAAGAAGCCGCTTCTTCGCCTCCGGGAGAATCGGCGAGCGGCAGCTTCCCAAAGGCGAAGATGCAAGCTGCAGCACACAGGCACAGTGTGGGCAGCCTTCAGACTTAGAGAAAACAGTACTTTACCACTCTCCTGCCTTTTCCATGGTTATTCTATTGGAAAAGAACGAGTTTTGGACAACTACCTTTCATTCTTGCCAAACTCTTTGCAGACCCCCGTGCAAGCTTTAGAACAAGATTTTGGATGTTTTCTTTCCTGGCAGAGTTTCTCCTTGCAAGATATGGTGGAAAAGCTTTTTGCTGAGTGTAGAGCGGCAAGACACGCAGAAGACGCAGATACGCAGCTCTCCGAAGCTAAGTGCCGGTCCCGGGCTTCTTTCGGCACAAACCGCTCTCAGGAGCTCCCTGCGCTCGCCACAATGCTCTGTGTGCGAAGAAGCCGCTTCTTCGCCTCCGGGAGAATCGGCGAGCGGCAGCTTCCCAAAGGCGAAGATGCAAGCTGCAGCACACAGGCACAGTGTGGGCAGCCTTCAGACTTAGAGAAAACAGTACTTTACCACTCTCCTGCCTTATCCATGGTTATTCTATTGGAAAAGAACGAGTTTTGGACAACTACCTTTCATTCTTGCCAAACTCTTTGCAGACCCCCGTGCAAGCTTTAGAACAAGATTTTGGATGTTTTCTTTCCTGGCAGAGTTTCTCCTTGCAAGATATGGTGGAAAAGCTTTTTGCTGAGTGTAGAGCGGCAAGACACGCAGAAGACGCAGATACGCAGCTCTCCGAAGCTAAGTGCCGGTCCCGGGCTTCTTTCGGCACAAACCGCTCTCAGGAGCTCCCTGCGCTCGCCACAATGCTCTGTGTGCGAAGAAGCCGCTTCTTCGCCTCCGGGAGAATCGGCGAGCGGCAGCTTCCCAAAGGCGAAGATGCAAGCTGCAGCACACAGGCACAGTGTGGGCAGCCTTCAGACTTAGAGAAAACAGTACTTGACCACTCTCCTGCCTTTTCCATGGTTATTCTATTGGAAAAGAACGAGTTTTGGACAACTACCTTTCATTCTTGCCAAACTCTTTGCAGACCCCCGTGCAAGCTTTAGAACAAGATTTTGGATGTTTTCTTTCCTGGCAGAGTTTCTCCTTGCAAGATATGGTGGAAAAGCTTTTTGCTGAGTGTAGAGCGGCAAGACACGCAGAAGACGCAGATACGCAGCTCTCCGAAGCTAAGTGCCGGTCCCGGGCTTCTTTCGGCACAAACCGCTCTCAGGAGCTCTCTGCGCTCGCCACAATGCTCTGTGTGCGAAGAAGCCGCTTCTTCGCCTCCGGGAGAATCGGCGAGCGGCAGCTTCCCAAAGGCGAAGATGCAAGCTGCAGCACACAGGCACAGTGTGGGCAGCCTTCAGACTTAGAGAAAACAGTACTTTACCACTCTCCTGCCTTTTCCATGGTTATTCTATTGGAAAAGAACGAGTTTTGGACAACTACCTTTCATTCTTGCCAAACTCTTTGCACACCCCCGTGCAAGCTTTAGAACAAGATTTTGGATGTTTTCTTTCCTGGCAGAGTTTCTCCTTGCAAGATATGCTGGAAAAGCTTTTTGCTGAGTGTAGAGCGGCAAGACACGCAGAAGACGCAGATACGCAGCTCTCCGAAGCTAAGTGCCGGTCCCGGGCTTCTTTCGGCACAAACCGCTCTCAGGAGCTCCCTGCGCTCGCCACAATGCTCTGTGTGCGAAGAAGCCGCTTCTTCGCCTGCGGGAGAATCGGCGAGCGGCAGCTTCCCAAAGGCGAAGATGCAAGCTGCAGCACACAGGCACAGTGTGGGCAGCCTTCAGACTTAGAGAAAACAGTACTTTACCACTCTCCTGCCTTTTCCATGGTTATTCTATTGGAAAAGAACGAGTTTTGGACAACTACCTTTCATTCTTGCCAAACTCTTTGCAGACCCCCGTGCAAGCTTTAGAACAAGATTTTGGATGTTTTCTTTCCTGGCAGAGTTTCTCCTTGCAAGATATGGTGGAAAAGCTTTTTGCTGAGTGTAGAGCGGCAAGACACGCAGAAGACGCAGATACGCAGCTCTCCGAAGCTAAGTGCCGGTCCCGGGCTTCTTTCGGCACAAACCGCTCTCAGGAGCTCCCTGCGCTCGCCACAATGCTCTGTGTGCGAAGAAGCCGCTTCTTCGCCTCCGGGAGAATCGGCGAGCGGCAGCTTCCCAAAGGCGAAGATGCAAGCCGCACCATGCAGGCACAGTGTGGGCAGCCTTCAGACTTAGAGAAAACAGTACTTTACCACTCTCCTGCCTTTTCCATGGTTATTCTATTGGAAAAGAACGAGTTTTGGACAACTACCTTTCATTCTTGCCAAACTCTTTGCAGACCCCCGTGCAAGCTTTAGAACAAGATTTTGGATGTTTTCTTTCCTGGCAGAGTTTCTCCTTGCAAGATATGGTGGAAAAGCTTTTTGCTGAGTGTAGAGCGGCAAGACACGCAGAAGACGCAGATACGCAGCTCTCCGAAGCTAAGTGCCGGTCCCGGGCTTCTTTCGGCACAAACCGCTCTCAGGAGCTCCCTGCGCTCGCCACAATGCTCTGTGTGCGAAGAAGCCGCTTCTTCGCCTCCGGGAGAATCGGCGAGCGGCAGCTTCCCAAAGGCGAAGATGCAAGCTGCAGCACACAGGCACAGTGTGGGCAGCCTTCAGACTTAGAGAAAACAATACTTTACCACTCTCCTGCCTTATCCATGGTTATTCTATTGGAAAAGAACGAGTTTTGGACAACTACCTTTCATTCTTGCCAAACTCTTTGCAGACCCCCGTGCAAGCTTTAGAACAAGATTTTGGATGTTTTCTTTCCTGGCAGAGTTTCTCCTTGCAAGATATGGTGGAAAAGCTTTTTGCTGAGTGTAGAGCGGCAAGACACGCAGAAGACGCAGATACGCAGCTCTCCGAAGCTAAGTGCCGGTCCCGGGCTTCTTTCGGCACAAACCGCTCTCAGGAGCTCCCTGCGCTCGCCACAATGCTCTGTGTGCGAAGAAGCCGCTTCTTCGCCTCCGGGAGAATCGGCGAGCGGCAGCTTCCCAAAGGCGAAGATGCAAGCTGCAGCACACAGGCACAGTGTGGGCAGCCTTCAGACTTAGAGAAAACAGTACTTTACCACTCTCCTGCCTTTTCCATGGTTATTCTATTGGAAAAGAACGAGTTTTGGACAACTACCTTTCATTCTTGCCAAACTCTTTGCAGACCCCCGTGCAAGCTTTAGAACAAGATTTTGGATGTTTTCTTTCCTGGCAGAGTTTCTCCTTGCAAGATATGGTGGAAAAGCTTTTTGCTGAGTGTAGAGCGGCAAGACACGCAGAAGACGCAGATACGCAGCTCTCCGAAGCTAAGTGCCGGTCCTGGGCTTCTTTCGGCACAAACCGCTCTCAGGAGCTCCCTGCGCTCGCCACAATGCTCTGTGTGCGAAGAAGCCGCTTCTTCGCCTCCGGGAGAATCGGCGAGCGGCAGCTTCCCAAAGGCGAAGATGCAAGCTGCAGCACACAGGCACAGTGTGGGCAGCCTTCAGACTTAGAGAAAACAGTACTTTACCACTCTCCTGCCTTTTCCATGGTTATTCTATTGGAAAAGAACGAGTTTTGGACAACTACCTTTCATTCTTGCCAAACTCTTTGCACACCCCCGTGCAAGCTTTAGAACAAGATTTTGGATGTTTTCTTTCCTGGCAGAGTTTCTCCTTGCAAGATATGCTGGAAAAGCTTTTTGCTGAGTGTAGAGCGGCAAGACACGCAGAAGACGCAGATACGCAGCTCTCCGAAGCTAAGTGCCGGTCCCGGGCTTCTTTCGGCACAAACCGCTCTCAGGAGCTCCCTGCGCTCGCCACAATGCTCTGTGTGCGAAGAAGCCGCTTCTTCGCCTCCGGGAGAATCGGCGAGCGGCAGCTTCCCAAAGGCGAAGATGCAAGCTGCAGCACACAGGCACAGTGTGGGCAGCCTTCAGACTTAGAGAAAACAGTACTTTACCACTCTCCTGCCTTTTCCATGGTTATTCTATTGGAAAAGAACGAGTTTTGGACAACTACCTTTCATTCTTGCCAAACTCTTTGCAGACCCCCGTGCAAGCTTTAGAACAAGATTTTGGATGTTTTCTTTCCTGGCAGAGTTTCTCCTTGCAAGATATGCTGGAAAAGCTTTTTGCTGAGTGTAGAGCGGCAAGACACGCAGAAGACGCAGATACGCAGCTCTCCGAAGCTAAGTGCCGGTCCCGGGCTTCTTTCGGCACAAACCGCTCTCAGGAGCTCCCTGCGCTCGCCACAATGCTCTGTGTGCGAAGAAGCCGCTTCTTCGCCTCCGGGAGAATCGGCGAGCGGCAGCTTCCCAAAGGCGAAGATGCAAGCTGCAGCACACAGGCACAGTGTGGGCAGCCTTCAGACTTAGAGAAAACAGTACTTTACCACTCTCCTGCCTTTTCCATGGTTATTCTATTGGAAAAGAACGAGTTTTGGACAACTACCTTTCATTCTTGCCAAACTCTTTGCAGACCCCCGTGCAAGCTTTAGAACAAGATTTTGGATGTTTTCATTCCTGGCAGAGTTTCTCCTTGCAAGATATGGTGGAAAAGCTTTTTGCTGAGTGTAGAGCGGCAAGACACGCAGAAGACGCAGATACGCAGCTCTCCGAAGCTAAGTGCCGGTCCCGGGCTTCTTTCGGCACAAACCGCTCTCAGGAGCTCCCCGCGCTCGCCACAATGCTCTGTGTGCGAAGAAGCCGCTTCTTCGCCTCCGGGAGAATCGGCGAGCGGCAGCTTGCCAAAGGCGAAGATGCAAGCTGCAGCACACAGGCACAGTGTGGGCAGCCTTCAGACTTAGAGAAAACAGTACTTTACCACTCTCCTGCCTTTTCCATGGTTATTCTATTGGAAAAGAACGAGTTTTGGACAACTACCTTTCATTCTTGCCAAACTCTTTGCAGACCCCCGTGCAAGCTTTAGAACAAGATTTTGGATGTTTTCTTTCCTGGCAGAGTTTCTCCTTGCAAGATATGGTGGAAAAGCTTTTTGCTGAGTGTAGAGCGGCAAGACACGCAGAAGACGCAGATACGCAGCTCTCCGAAGCTAAGTGCCGGTCCCGGGCTTCTTTCGGCACAAACCGCTCTCAGGAGCTCCCTGCGCTCGCCACAATGCTCTGTGTGCGAAGAAGCCGCTTCTTCGCCTCCGGGAGAATCGGCGAGCGGCAGCTTCCCAAAGGCGAAGATGCAAGCTGCAGCACACAGGCACAGTGTGGGCAGCCTTCAGACTTAGAGAAAACAGTACTTTACCACTCTCCTGCCTTTTCCATGGTTATTCTATTGGAAAAGGACGAGTTTTGGACAACTACCTTTCATTCTTGCCAAACTCTTTGCAGACCCCCGTGCAAGCTTTAGAACAAGATTTTGGATGTTTTCTTTCCTGGCAGAGTTTCTCCTTGCAAGATATGGTGGAAAAGCTTTTTGCTGAGTGTAGAGCGGCAAGACACGCAGAAGACGCAGATACGCAGCTCTCCGAAGCTAAGTGCCGGTCCCGGGCTTCTTTCGGCACAAACCGCTCTCAGGAGCTCCCTGCGCTCACCACAATGCTCTGTGTGCGAAGAAGCCGCTTCTTCGCCTCCGGGAGAATCGGCGAGCGGCAGCTTCCCAAAGGCGAAGATGCAAGCTGCAGCACACAGGCACAGTGTGGGCAGCCTTCAGACTTAGAGAAAACAGTACTTTACCACTCTCCTGCCTTTTCCATGGTTATTCTATTGGAAAAGAACGAGTTTTGGACAACTACCTTTCATTCTTGCCAAACTCTTTGCAGACCCCCGTGCAAGCTTTAGAACAAGATTTTGGATGTTTTCTTTCCTGGCAGAGTTTCTCCTTGCAAGATATGCTGGAAAAGCTTTTTGCTGAGTGTAGAGCGGCAAGACACGCAGAAGACGCAGATACGCAGCTCTCCGAAGCTAAGTGCCGGTCCCGGGCTTCTTTCGGCACAAACCGCTCTCAGGAGCTCCCTGCGCTCGCCACAATGCTCTGTGTGCGAAGAAGCCGCTTCTTCGCCTCCGGGAGAATCGGCGAGCGGCAGCTTCCCAAAGGCGAAGATGCAAGCTGCAGCACACAGGCACAGTGTGGGCAGCCTTCAGACTTAGAGAAAACAGTACTTTACCACTCTCCTGCCTTATCCATGGTTATTCTATTGGAAAAGAACGAGTTTTGGACAACTACCTTTCATTCTTGCCAAACTCTTTGCAGACCCCCGTGCAAGCTTTAGAACAAGATTTTGGATGTTTTCTTTCCTGGCAGAGTTTCTCCTTGCAAGATATGCTGGAAAAGCTTTTTGCTGAGTGTAGAGCGGCAAGACACGCAGAAGACGCAGATACGCAGCTCTCCGAAGCTAAGTGCCGGTTCCGGGCTTCTTTCGGCACAAACCGCTCTCAGGAGCTCCCTGCGCTCGCCACAATGCTCTGTGTGCGAAGAAGCCGCTTCTTCGCCTGCGGGAGAATCGGCGAGCGGCAGCTTCCCAAAGGCGAAGATGCAAGCTGCAGCACACAGGCACAGTGTGGGCAGCCTTCAGACTTAGAGAAAACAGTACTTTACCACTCTCCTGCCTTTTCCATGGTTATTCTATTGGAAAAGAACGAGTTTTGGACAACTACCTTTCATTCTTGCCAAACTCTTTGCAGACCCCCGTGCAAGCTTTAGAACAAGATTTTGGATGTTTTCTTTCCTGGCAGAGTTTCTCCTTGCAAGATATGCTGGAAAAGCTTTTTGCTGAGTGTAGAGCGGCAAGACACGCAGAAGACGCAGATACGCAGCTCTCCGAAGCTAAGTGCCGGTCCCGGGCTTCTTTCGGCACAAACCGCTCTCAGCAGCTCCCTGCGCTCGCCACAATGCTCTGTGTGCGAAGAAGCCGCTTCTTCGCCTCCGGGAGAATCGGCGAGCGGCAGCTTCCCAAAGGCGAAGATGCAAGCTGCAGCACACAGGCACAGTGTGGGCAGCCTTCAGACTTAGAGAAAACAGTACTTTACCACTCTCCTGCCTTTTCCATGGTTATTCTATTGGAAAAGAACGAGTTTTGGACAACTACCTTTCATTCTTGCCAAACTCTTTGCAGACCCCCGTGCAAGCTTTAGAACAAGATTTTGGATGTTTTCTTTCCTGGCAGAGTTTCTCCTTGCAAGATATGCTGGAAAAGCTTTTTGCTGAGTGTAGAGCGGCAAGACACGCAGAAGACGCAGATACGCAGCTCTCCGAAGCTAAGTGCCGGTCCCGGGCTTCTTTCGGCACAAACCGCTCTCAGGAGCTCCCTGCGCTCGCCACAATGCTCTGTGTGCGAAGAAGCCGCTTCTTCGCCTCCGGGAGAATCGGCGAGCGGCAGCTTCCCAAAGGCGAAGATGCAAGCTGCAGCACACAGGCACAGTGTGGGCAGCCTTCAGACTTCGAGAAAACAGTACTTTACCACTCTCCTGCCTTATCCATGGTTATTCTATTGGAAAAGAACGAGTTTTGGACAACTACCTTTCATTCTTGCCAAACTCTTTGCAGACCCCCGTGCAAGCTTTAGAACAAGATTTTGGATGTTTTCTTTCCTGGCAGAGTTTCTCCTTGCAAGATATGGTGGAAAAGCTTTTTGCTGAGTGTAGAGCGGCAAGACACGCAGAAGACGCAGATACGCAGCTCTCCGAAGCTAAGTGCCGGTCCCGGGCTTCTTTCGGCACAAACCGCTCTCAGGAGCTCCCTGCGCTCGCCACAATGCTCTGTGTGCGAAGAAGCCGCTTCTTCGCCTCCGGGAGAATCGGCGAGCGGCAGCTTCCCAAAGGCGAAGATGCAAGCTGCAGCACACAGGCACAGTGTGGGCAGCCTTCAGACTTAGAGAAAACAGTACTTGACCACTCTCCTGCCTTTTCCATGGTTATTCTATTGGAAAAGAACGAGTTTTGGACAACTACCTTTCATTCTTGCCAAACTCTTTGCAGACCCCCGTGCAAGCTTTAGAACAAGATTTTGGATGTTTTCTTTCCTGGCAGAGTTTCTCCTTGCAAGATATGGTGGAAAAGCTTTTTGCTGAGTGTAGAGCGGCAAGACACGCAGAAGACGCAGATACGCAGCTCTCCGAAGCTAAGTGCCGGTCCCGGGCTTCTTTCGGCACAAACCGCTCTCAGGAGCTCTCTGCGCTCGCCACAATGCTCTGTGTGCGAAGAAGCCGCTTCTTCGCCTCCGGGAGAATCGGCGAGCGGCAGCTTCCCAAAGGCGAAGATGCAAGCTGCAGCACACAGGCACAGTGTGGGCAGCCTTCAGACTTAGAGAAAACAGTACTTTACCACTCTCCTGCCTTTTCCATGGTTATTCTATTGGAAAAGAACGAGTTTTGGACAACTACCTTTCATTCTTGCCAAACTCTTTGCACACCCCCGTGCAAGCTTTAGAACAAGATTTTGGATGTTTTCTTTCCTGGCAGAGTTTCTCCTTGCAAGATATGCTGGAAAAGCTTTTTGCTGAGTGTAGAGCGGCAAGACACGCAGAAGACGCAGATACGCAGCTCTCCGAAGCTAAGTGCCGGTCCCGGGCTTCTTTCGGCACAAACCGCTCTCAGGAGCTCCCTGCGCTCGCCACAATGCTCTGTGTGCGAAGAAGCCGCTTCTTCGCCTGCGGGAGAATCGGCGAGCGGCAGCTTCCCAAAGGCGAAGATGCAAGCTGCAGCACACAGGCACAGTGTGGGCAGCCTTCAGACTTAGAGAAAACAGTACTTTACCACTCTCCTGCCTTTTCCATGGTTATTCTATTGGAAAAGAACGAGTTTTGGACAACTACCTTTCATTCTTGCCAAACTCTTTGCAGACCCCCGTGCAAGCTTTAGAACAAGATTTTGGATGTTTTCTTTCCTGGCAGAGTTTCTCCTTGCAAGATATGGTGGAAAAGCTTTTTGCTGAGTGTAGAGCGGCAAGACACGCAGAAGACGCAGATACGCAGCTCTCCGAAGCTAAGTGCCGGTCCCGGGCTTCTTTCGGCACAAACCGCTCTCAGGAGCTCCCTGCGCTCGCCACAATGCTCTGTGTGCGAAGAAGCCGCTTCTTCGCCTCCGGGAGAATCGGCGAGCGGCAGCTTCCCAAAGGCGAAGATGCAAGCTGCAGCACACAGGCACAGTGTGGGCAGCCTTCAGACTTAGAGAAAACAGTACTTTACCACTCTCCTGCCTTTTCCATGGTTATTCTATTGGAAAAGAACGAGTTTTGGACAACTACCTTTCATTCTTGCCAAACTCTTTGCAGACCCCCGTGCAAGCTTTAGAACAAGATTTTGGATGTTTTCTTTCCTGGCAGAGTTTCTCCTTGCAAGATATGGTGGAAAAGCTTTTTGCTGAGTGTAGAGCGGCAAGACACGCAGAAGACGCAGATACGCAGCTCTCCGAAGCTAAGTGCCGGTCCCGGGCTTCTTTCGGCACAAACCGCTCTCAGGAGCTCCCTGCGCTCGCCACAATGCTCTGTGTGCGAAGAAGCCGCTTCTTCGCCTCCGGGAGAATCGGCGAGCGGCAGCTTCCCAAAGGCGAAGATGCAAGCTGCAGCACACAGGCACAGTGTGGGCAGCCTTCAGACTTAGAGAAAACAGTACTTTACCACTCTCCTGCCTTATCCATGGTTATTCTATTGGAAAAGAACGAGTTTTGGACAACTACCTTTCATTCTTGCCAAACTCTTTGCAGACCCCCGTGCAAGCTTTAGAACAAGATTTTGGATGTTTTCTTTCCTGGCAGAGTTTCTCCTTGCAAGATATGGTGGAAAAGCTTTTTGCTGAGTGTAGAGCGGCAAGACACGCAGAAGACGCAGATACGCAGCTCTCCGAAGCTAAGTGCCGGTCCCGGGCTTCTTTCGGCACAAACCGCTCTCAGGAGCTCCCTGCGCTCGCCACAATGCTCTGTGTGCGAAGAAGCCGCTTCTTCGCCTCCGGGAGAATCGGCGAGCGGCAGCTTGCCAAAGGCGAAGATGCAAGCTGCAGCACACAGGCACAGTGTGGGCAGCCTTCAGACTTAGAGAAAACAGTACTTTACCACTCTCCTGCCTTTTCCATGGTTATTCTATTGGAAAAGAACGAGTTTTGGACAACTACCTTTCATTCTTGCCAAACTCTTTGCAGACCCCCGTGCAAGCTTTAGAACAAGATTTTGGATGTTTTCTTTCCTGGCAGAGTTTCTCCTTGCAAGATATGGTGGAAAAGCTTTTTGCTGAGTGTAGAGCGGCAAGACACGCAGAAGACGCAGATACGCAGCTCTCCGAAGCTAAGTGCCGGTCCTGGGCTTCTTTCGGCACAAACCGCTCTCAGGAGCTCCCTGCGCTCGCCACAATGCTCTGTGTGCGAAGAAGCCGCTTCTTCGCCTGCGGGAGAATCGGCGAGCGGCAGCTTCCCAAAGGCGAAGATGCAAGCTGCAGCACACAGGCACAGTGTGGGCAGCCTTCAGACTTAGAGAAAACAGTACTTTACCACTCTCCTGCCTTTTCCATGGTTATTCTATTGGAAAAGAACGAGTTTTGGACAACTACCTTTCATTCTTGCCAAACTCTTTGCAGACCCCCGTGCAAGCTTTAGAACAAGATTTTGGATGTTTTCTTTCCTGGCAGAGTTTCTCCTTGCAAGATATGCTGGAAAAGCTTTTTGCTGAGTGTAGAGCGGCAAGACACGCAGAAGACGCAGATACGCAGCTCTCCGAAGCTAAGTGCCGGTCCCGGGCTTCTTTCGGCACAAACCGCTCTCAGGAGCTCCCTGCGCTCGCCACAATGCTCTGTGTGCGAAGAAGCCGCTTCTTCGCCTCCGGGAGAATCGGCGAGCGGCAGCTTCCCAAAGGCGAAGATGCAAGCTGCAGCACACAGGCACAGTGTGGGCAGCCTTCAGACTTAGAGAAAACAGTACTTTACCACTCTCCTGCCTTTTCCATGGTTATTCTATTGGAAAAGAACGAGTTTTGGACAACTACCTTTCATTCTTGCCAAACTCTTTGCAGACCCCCGTGCAAGCTTTAGAACAAGATTTTGGATGTTTTCTTTCCTGGCAGAGTTTCTCCTTGCAAGATATGCTGGAAAAGCTTTTTGCTGAGTGTAGAGCGGCAAGACACGCAGAAGACGCAGATACGCAGCTCTCCGAAGCTAAGTGCCGGTCCCGGGCTTCTTTCGGCACAAACCGCTCTCAGGAGCTCCCTGCGCTCGCCACAATGCTCTGTGTGCGAAGAAGCCGCTTCTTCGCCTCCGGGAGAATCGGCGAGCGGCAGCTTCCCAAAGGCGAAGATGCAAGCTGCAGCACACAGGCACAGTGTGGGCAGCCTTCAGACTTAGAGAAAACAGTACTTTACCACTCTCCTGCCTTTTCCATGGTTATTCTATTGGAAAAGAACGAGTTTTGGACAACTACCTTTCATTCTTGCCAAACTCTTTGCAGACCCCCGTGCAAGCTTTAGAACAAGATTTTGGATGTTTTCTTTCCTGGCAGAGTTTCTCCTTGCAAGATATGGTGGAAAAGCTTTTTGCTGAGTGTAGAGCGGCAAGACACGCAGAAGACGCAGATACGCAGCTCTCCGAAGCTAAGTGCCGGTCCCGGGCTTCTTTCGGCACAAACCGCTCTCAGGAGCTCCCTGCGCTCGCCACAATGCTCTGTGTGCGAAGAAGCCGCTTCTTCGCCTCCGGGAGAATCGGCGAGCGGCAGCTTCCCAAAGGCGAAGATGCAAGCTGCAGCACACAGGCACAGTGTGGGCAGCCTTCAGACTTAGAGAAAACAGTACTTTACCACTCTCCTGCCTTTTCCATGGTTATTCTATTGGAAAAGAACGAGTTTTGGACAACTACCTTTCATTCTTGCCAAACTCTTTGCAGACCCCCGTGCAAGCTTTAGAACAAGATTTTGGATGTTTTCTTTCCTGGCAGAGTTTCTCCTTGCAAGATATGGTGGAAAAGCTTTTTGCTGAGTGTAGAGCGGCAAGACACGCAGAAGACGCAGATACGCAGCTCTCCGAAGCTAAGTGCCGGTCCCGGGCTTCTTTCGGCACAAACCGCTCTCAGGAGCTCCCTGCGCTCGCCACAATGCTCTGTGTGCGAAGAAGCCGCTTCTTCGCCTCCGGGAGAATCGGCGAGCGGCAGCTTCCCAAAGGCGAAGATGCAAGCTGCAGCACACAGGCACAGTGTGGGCAGCCTTCAGACTTAGAGAAAACAGTACTTTACCACTCTCCTGCCTTTTCCATGGTTATTCTATTGGAAAAGGACGAGTTTTGGACAACTACCTTTCATTCTTGCCAAACTCTTTGCAGACCCCCGTGCAAGCTTTAGAACAAGATTTTGGATGTTTTCTTTCCTGGCAGAGTTTCTCCTTGCAAGATATGGTGGAAAAGCTTTTTGCTGAGTGTAGAGCGGCAAGACACGCAGAAGACGCAGATACGCAGCTCTCCGAAGCTAAGTGCCGGTCCCGGGCTTCTTTCGGCACAAACCGCTCTCAGGAGCTCCCTGCGCTCACCACAATGCTCTGTGTGCGAAGAAGCCGCTTCTTCGCCTCCGGGAGAATCGGCGAGCGGCAGCTTCCCAAAGGCGAAGATGCAAGCTGCAGCACACAGGCACAGTGTGGGCAGCCTTCAGACTTAGAGAAAACAGTACTTTACCACTCTCCTGCCTTTTCCATGGTTATTCTATTGGAAAAGAACGAGTTTTGGACAACTACCTTTCATTCTTGCCAAACTCTTTGCAGACCCCCGTGCAAGCTTTAGAACAAGATTTTGGATGTTTTCTTTCCTGGCAGAGTTTCTCCTTGCAAGATATGCTGGAAAAGCTTTTTGCTGAGTGTAGAGCGGCAAGACACGCAGAAGACGCAGATACGCAGCTCTCCGAAGCTAAGTGCCGGTCCCGGGCTTCTTTCGGCACAAACCGCTCTCAGGAGCTCCCTGCGCTCGCCACAATGCTCTGTGTGCGAAGAAGCCGCTTCTTCGCCTCCGGGAGAATCGGCGAGCGGCAGCTTCCCAAAGGCGAAGATGCAAGCTGCAGCACACAGGCACAGTGTGGGCAGCCTTCAGACTTAGAGAAAACAGTACTTTACCACTCTCCTGCCTTATCCATGGTTATTCTATTGGAAAAGAACGAGTTTTGGACAACTACCTTTCATTCTTGCCAAACTCTTTGCAGACCCCCGTGCAAGCTTTAGAACAAGATTTTGGATGTTTTCTTTCCTGGCAGAGTTTCTCCTTGCAAGATATGGTGGAAAAGCTTTTTGCTGAGTGTAGAGCGGCAAGACACGCAGAAGACGCAGATACGCAGCTCTCCGAAGCTAAGTGCCGGTCCCGGGCTTCTTTCGGCACAAACCGCTCTCAGGAGCTCCCTGCGCTCGCCACAATGCTCTGTGTGCGAAGAAGCCGCTTCTTCGCCTGCGGGAGAATCGGCGAGCGGCAGCTTCCCAAAGGCGAAGATGCAAGCTGCAGCACACAGGCACAGTGTGGGCAGCCTTCAGACTTAGAGAAAACAGTACTTTACAACTCTCCTGCCTTTTCCATGGTTATTCTATTGGAAAAGAACGAGTTTTGGACAACTACCTTTCATTCTTGCCAAACTCTTTGCAGACCCCGTGCAAGCTTTAGAACAAGATTTTGGATGTTTTCTTTCCTGGCAGAGTTTCTCCTTGCAAGATATGGTGGAAAAGCTTTTTGCTGAGTGTAGAGCGGCAAGACACGCAGAAGACGCAGATACGCAGCTCTCCGAAGCTAAGTGCCGGTCCCGGGCTTCTTTCGGCACAAACCGCTCTCAGGAGCTCCCTGCGCTCGCCACAATGCTCTGTGTGCGAAGAAGCCGCTTCTTCGCCTCCGGGAGAATCGGCGAGCGGCAGCTTCCCAAAGGCGAAGATGCAAGCTGCAGCACACAGGCACAGTGTGGGCAGCCTTCAGACTTAGGGAAAACAGTACTTTACCACTCTCCTGCCTTTTCCATGGTTATTCTATTGGAAAAGAACGAGTTTTGGACAACTACCTTTCATTCTTGCCAAACTCTTTGCAGACCCCGTGCAAGCTTTAGAACAAGATTTTGGATGTTTTCTTCCTGCAGAGTTTCTCCTTGCAAGATATGGTGGAAAAGCTTTTTGCTGAGTGTAGAGCGGCAAGACACGCAGAAGACGCAGATACGCAGCTCTCCGAAGCTAAGTGCCGGTCCCGGGCTTCTTTCGGCACAAACCGCTCTCAGGAGCTCCCTGCGCTCGCCACAATGCTCTGTGTGCGAAGAAGCCGCTTCTTCGCCTGCCGGGAGAATCGGCGAGCGGCAGCTTCCCAAAGGCGAAGATGCAAGCTGCAGGCACACAGGCACAGTGTGGGCAGCCTTCAGACTTAGAGAAAACAGTACTTTACCACTCTCCTGCCTTTTCCATGGTTATTCTATTGGAAAAGAACGAGTTTTGGACAACTACCTTTCATTCTTGCCAAACTCTTTGCAGACCCCCGTGCAAGCTTTAGAACAAGATTTTGGATGTTTTCTTTCCTGGCAGAGTTTCTCCTTGCAAGATATGGTGAAAAGCTTTTTGCTGAGTGTAGAGCGGCAAGACACGCAGAAGACGCAGATACGCAGCTCTCCGAAGCTAAGTGCCGGTCCCGGGCTTCTTTCGGCACAAACCGCTCTCAGGAGCTCCCTGCGCTCGCCACAATGCTCTGTGTGCGAAGAAGCCGCTTCTTCGCCTCGGGAGAATCGGCGAGCGGCAGCTTCCCAAAGGCGAAGATGCAAGCTGCAGCACACAGGCACAGTGTGGGCAGCCTTCAGACTTAGGGAAAACAGTACTTGACCACTCTCCTGCCTTTTCCATGGATATTCTATTGGAAAAGAACGAGTTTTGGGACACTACCTTTCATTCTTGCCAAACTCTTTGCAGACCCCCGTGCAAGCTTTAGAACAAGATTTTGGATGTTTTCTTTCCTGGCAGAGTTTCTCCTTGCAAGATATGGTGGAAAAGCTTTTTGCTGAGTGTAGAGCGGCAAGACACGCAGAAGACGCAGATACGCAGCTCTCCGAAGCTAAGTGCCGGTCCCGGGCTTCTTTCGGCACAAACCGCTCTCAGGAGCTCCCTGCGCTCGCCACAATGCTCTGTGTGCGAAGAAGCCGCTTCTTCGCCTCCGGGAGAATCGGCGAGCGGCAGCTTCCCAAAGGCGAAGATGCAAGCTGCAGCACACAGGCACAGTGTGGGCAGCCTTCAGACTTAGAGAAAACAGTACTTTACCACTCTCCTGCCTTTTCCATGGTTATTCTATTGAAAAGAACGAGTTTTGGACAACTACCTTTCATTCTTGCCAAACTCTTTGCAGACCCCCGTGCAAGCTTTAGAACAAGATTTTGGATGTTTTCTTTCCTGGCAGAGTTTCTCCTTGCAAGATATGGTGGAAAAGCTTTTTGCTGAGTGTAGAGCGGCAAGACACGCAGAAGACGCAGATACGCAGCTCTCCGAAGCTAAGTGCCGGTCCCGGGCTTCTTTCGGCACAAACCGCTCTCAGGAGCTCCCTGCGCTCGCCACAATGCTCTGTGTGCGAAGAAGCCGCTTCTTCGCCTCCGGGAGAATCGGCGAGCGGCAGCTTCCCAAAGGCGAAGATGCAAGCTGCAGCACACAGGCACAGTGTGGGCAGCCTTCAGACTTAGAGAAAACAGTACTTTACCACTCTCCTGCCTTTTCCATGGTTATTCTATTGGAAAAGAACGAGTTTTGGACAACTACTTTCATTCTTGCCAAACTCTTTGCAGACCCCCGTGCAAGCTTTAGAACAAGATTTTGGATGTTTTCTTTCCTGGCAGAGTTTCTCCTTGCAAGATATGGTGGAAAAGCTTTTTGCTGAGTGTAGAGCGGCAAGACACGCAGAAGACGCAGATACGCAGCTCTCCGAAGCTAAGTGCCGGTCCCGGGCTTCTTTCGGCACAAACCGCTCTCAGCAGCTCCCTGCGCTCGCCACAATGCTCTGTGTGCGAAGAAGCCGCTTCTTCGCCTCCGGGAGAATCGGCGAGCGGCAGCTTCCCAAAGGCGAAGATGCAAGCTGCAGCACACAGGCACAGTGTGGGCAGCCTTCAGACTTAGAGAAAACAGTACTTTACCACTCTCCTGCCTTTTCCATGGTTATTCTATTGGAAAAGAACGAGTTTTGGACAACTACTTTCATTCTTGCAAACTCTTTGCAGACCCCCGTGCAAGCTTTAGAACAAGATTTTGGATGTTTTCTTTCCTGGCAGAGTTTCTCCTTGCAAGATATGTGGAAAAGCTTTTTGGCTGAGTGTAGAGCGGCAAGACACGCAGAAGACGCAGATACGCAGCTCTCCGAAACTAAGTGCCGGTCCCGGGCTTCTTTCGGCACAAACCGCTCTCAGGAGCTCCCTGCGCTCGCCACAATGCTCTGTGTGCGAAGAAGCCGCTTCTTCGCCTCCGGGAGAATCGGCGAGCGGCAGCTTCCCAAAGGCGAAGATGCAAGCTGCAGCACACAGGCACAGTGTGGGCAGCCTTCAGACTTAGAGAAAACAGTACTTTACCACTCTCCTGCCTTTTCCATGGTTATTCTTTGGAAAAGAACGAGTTTTGGACAACTACCTTTCATTCTTGCCAAACTCTTTGCAGACCCCGTGCAAGCTTTAGAACAAGATTTTGGATGTTTTCATTCCTGGCAGAGTTTTCTCCTTGCAAGATATGGTGGAAAAGCTTTTTGCTGAGTGTAGAGCGGCAAGACACGCAGAAGACGCAGATACGCAGCTCTCCGAAGCTAAGTGCCGGTCCCGGGCTTCTTTCGGCACAAACCGCTCTCAGGAGCTCCCCGCGCTCGCCACAATGCTCTGTGTGCGAAGAAGCCGCTTCTTCGCCTCCGGGAGAATCGGCGAGCGGCAGCTTGCCAAAGGCGAAGATGCAAGCTGCAGCACACAGGCACAGTGTGGGCAGCCTTCAGACTTAGAGAAAACAGTACTTTACCACTCTCCTGCCTTTTCCATGGTTATTCTATTGGAAAAGAACGAGTTTTGGACAACTACCTTTCATTCTTGCCAAACTCTTTGCAGACCCCCGTGCAAGCTTTAGAACAAGATTTTGGGATGTTTTCTTTCCTGGCAGAGTTTCTCCTTGCAAGATATGGTGGAAAAGCTTTTTGCTGAGTGTAGAGCGGCAAGACACGCAGAAGACGCAGATACGCAGCTCTCCGAAGCTAAGTGCCGGTCCCGGGCTTCTTTCGGCACAAACCGCTCTCAGGAGCTCCCTGCGCTCGCCACAATGCTCTGTGTGCGAAGAAGCCGCTTCTTCGCCTCCGGGAGAATCGGCGAGCGGCAGCTTCCCAAAGGCGAAGATGCAAGCTGCGGCACACAGGCACAGTGTGGGCAGCCTTCAGACTTAGAAGAAAACAGTACTTTACC